>NW_028124315.1:0-48359 GCF_965194825.1 Balaenoptera physalus | reverse complement strand
CTCCTGGTATTCCATAGGCCTTTGGTGATTATATGTTTCATATATATTAGTTTAGGTCCGTCACCCCCATACCCTAATGTACCCATTCCTCCCACCTTTCCATTTGGTTAAACATAATTTTGATTTCTTAATCCATGAGTGTCCTTTTGGAAATAAGTTCATGGGTATCATTTTTTAGGTCACACCTGTAAGTGATATCATAGGATATCTTTCTTTCGGTTTCTTTCTTACTTCCAGTGGTGTGATTATATCTCGGTCCTTCTATGGTGGTACAAACAGCACTGTTTCAGGCTTTTCCATGTCTACTATTCCATTGTGTACATGGAGCAGTACTTCTGGTGCGTTCATCTATTGATGGCTATTTTGGTTGCTTCCAAGTGTTGGCTGTGGTAAATATTACTGCAGTGTAAGATTGCCAGCCGGTGTCTTTTGGATTCTGGTCTTCTCAGGTGCTAGGCCCAGTAGTGGGCTTACCAGTTCATATGGTAGCTCAATTTTTTACCTTGAAACGCACGTTCATTCTGTCCTAACTACTGGCTGTTACCAGTTTACATCCCACCAGCAGCTAGAGGGTCCACAGTTCTCTAAAACCCCTTCCGCATGTATTGTTTTTGGACTGTTTTGCTGATGATCATTCTGTTGTGAGGTGAACGTTTTGATAGATTGGATTTGCATGTCTTTATTAACTTCTGATGTTGAGCATTTTTCCATGCCCATTTTTTGGTTAAAGGAAAAAAAAACAGGAAAAAGGAAAAGACAAAATGTGTGTAAAATATGCCTCTTGAAATTCTCTTCTTGAAAGGTTGCCCTCTTTTGAATTTTTTGGTCGATTTTCGACCCCAGAATTTTTTTTGAGGGCAGGTGTCATTTACAGGCCTGCAATGAAGGTGACTTTTAACTGACCATTAGCACTTGGTTTAAAACTGCTGTTGCAGGAAGGCCAAGATGCTGCAGGATTTCTCCATTCTCAAATCTGGTTACTAGGTCAACAGAGCCTTCCTGGAAGCTGTGTTCCAAGGTTGTAAGTTAGAATGGAATGAGCCAGGAAGAACCCCTATAATTGTATGCCTCATTACTTCCTGTTCGTTTTTTTTAATTTAATTTTTATGTTTTATCACAGCAAATTTGATTATAATGTTTTGTTTATTCTAGGTGTGCAAGACGTGTTTGCTTTACACCTATACATATATGTATTCATCTTGGGATCCATGTGCCATGTAGGTTATGACACAGTGTTGCGTAGTCTTCTTTTGGAATTCCGGAGGTCTTTGGTGATTATATTATTCACGTGTGTTTGTATATCTCTGTTAACCCCGATATCCTAATGTATCCAATCTTCACAAATTTCCAGTGGGTTAACCATAAGTTTGTTGAATAAATCTGTGATTGCCTTCCTCTGTGGAAATATCTTCACTGGTATCAATTTTTAGGTAACACCTATAATTGATATCCTAGGATATGTGTCTTTCGCTTTCTGACTTACTTCAAGTTGTGTGATGACCTCCAGAGTCATCTATGGTTCTGCAAAGTGCATTGTTTCATTTTTTTTCCGTGGCTAATATTCCATCTGTACACGTACCGGTTCTTCTTTGTCCATTCGTCTCTTGATGGACTTTTTGGTTGTTTCCGTGTCTTGGCCATTGTAATACTGCTGCAGTGCAGTTTTGCCTGCCTGTGCCTTTCCATTTCTGTCTTCCTAGGTGATAGGCCAAGGAGTGGGCCTGCGGGATCATATGGCATCTCAATGTTTACCTTTTAAAGGCAGCTCCCTTCTGTTTTCCTTCGTGGCACTTACCAGTTTATGAGCCACTTACAGTCGAGTGTATGCATTTCTTCACAACCTCTTCAGCATTTATTGTTTGTATTTTTGTGCTGATGGTCATTCTGACCGGTTTGAGCTGATACCTTTTGGTGGTTGGATTTGCATATGTCTTGTAATTCCTTATATGGAGCTTATAGCCATGTACTTTTTTTTTTTGCTTTTTAAAGAGTGAGTACAGCTTACCTATTCAAATGGTTTCTTTGAAGTATGTGCCATATTTTGAATTTTTTTGGCTATTACCTCCCTCAGCACATTTTGTTGGCAGGTGTCATTTATAGCCCTGCAGTCCTTGGGAATATGAAGTGTCCTTTAGCACAGGCTTTCAACTGCTGTTGCGGCAAACGGCCACAGGGCCGCAGCATTTCTACATTCCCCACTCTGGTTACTAGGGAAACCGTACCTTCCTGGAAGTAGTGTTCCTTGGTTGTACATTCGAGTGGAATGTGCCCGGATAAAACCCCAAAGCTTATGTCTCCTTACTTATGTTTGTTTTTTGTATTTAGTTTATATTTTTTATCGGAGTAATATTCCATTGTGTACGTGGACCACTTTTTCTTTGTGCATTCATCTGTTGATGGACATTGTGGCTGTTCCAAGTCTTGGCTAGGGTACATAGTGCTGCAGTGTAGGATTGTCAGCCTGTGTCTTTTTGATTCTGGTCTTCTCGGGTGATAGGCCCAGTAGTGGGCCTACCAGATCATATGGTAGCCCAATTTTTACCTTTAAACGCACCTCCTTTCTGTTCTCATTACTGGCTGTTACCTTTTGACACCCCACCAGCAGCTAGAGGGTACACAGGTCTCTAAAACCCCTTGACCAGTTATTGTTTAGAGATTTTTTGCTGATGATCATTCTGAGTGTTGTCAGGTAAAAGTTTTTGTAGATTGTATTTGCATGTCTTTATTAATTCCTGATGTTGAACTTTTTCCAGGGCCTTTTTGGTTAAAGAAAAATAAAAAAGAAAGAAAAGAAAAAATGTGAGTTAAATATGCCTCTTGAAATTGTCTTCTTGAAAGGTTGCCCTCTTTTGAATTTTTTCGTCGATATTGGAATCCAGGATATGTTTTTGAGGGCAGGTGTCATTTACTGAGCTGCAGTTCTTGTGACTATCAAGTGACCCTTAGCACGGTGTTTAGAGCTGCTTTTGCGGGAGACGGTCACAAGGCTGCGGCATTTCTCCATCCCCAGATCTGGTTAACTAGGCCCAAAGAGCCTTCCTGGGTGTAATGTTCCAACTTGTAAATTAAAATGGAATGTGCCAGGAAAAACCCCCATAAGTTTATGTCTCATTCCTTCTTGTTGGTTTTCTTAATTTAATTTTTATTTGTTATCACAGCAAATTTGATTACAATGTTTTGTTTGTTCTAAGTGTGTAAGATGGGGTTCTTTTACACATATACATATATCTGTTCATCTTCGGATCCATTTCCCATGTGGGTTATGACACACTGTTGAGCCGTCTTCTCTTGGTATTCCGTAGGTCTTTGGTGCTTATATATTTCACACGTGTTGGTATATCCCTGTTTCCCGCAGTATCCTAATTTATTCCATCCTCACCCCTTTCCATTTGGCTAACCATACGTTTGTTGATCGAATCTTTGATTGCCTTTCTCTGTGAAAACTCTTCATTGGTATCCATTTTTAGGTAACCCCATTAAGTGATATCATAGGATATGTGTCCTTCGCTTTCTGCCTTACTTCAAGTTGTGATTACCTCTAGACTCATCTATGGTGCTGCAAACGGCATTGTTTCATTTTTTTCCTTGGCTAATATTCCATTTGTACGTGTACCAGTTCTTCTTTTCCATTCATCTTTTGATGGACTTTTTGGTAGCTTCCATGTCTTGGCTATTGTAATACTGCTGCACTGCAGTTTTGCCTGCCTGTGTCTGTCTGATTCTGTCTTCTTAGGTCATAGGCCCAGGAGTGTGCCTGCTGAATCCTATGGTACCTCAATGTGGATCTGTTAAAGGCACCTCCATTCCGTTTTCATTAGTGTCTCTTACCAGCTTAGTCTCACTTAGAGATGAGGGTACGCATTTCTCCACAGCCCCTTCAGCATTTACTGTTTGCAGAATTTTGCTGATGGTCATTCTGACCGGTGTGAGCTGATACGTTTTTGTAGATTGGATTTGCATGTCTTTTGTGATGAGCTAATGATGAGCATTTTTCCACGCCTTTTTGCTGTTGTTGTTGTTACAAAGAAAACTAAAGTGCTTGTAAAATATACCTCTTGAAATGGTCTTCTTGAAACCTTGCCCTCTTTTGTATTTTTCGGTCGATTTTCGACCCCAGGATTTTTTTTGAGGGCGTGTGTCACTTTCAGGCTTGCAAGTGTTGTTAATATTTAGTGACCATTAGCGCTGGGTTGAAAGCTGCTGTTGTGGGAATCGGCCATACGGCGGCAGCGTCTCTCCATTCCTAAATCTGGTCACTGGGGCAGCAGAGCTTTCCTGGAAGTCGTGTTCCGAGGTTGTCAATTTGAATGGAATGTGCCAGGAAAAAAACCCCTAAGTTTATGTCTCAGTACATCATCTTCATTGTTATAATTTAATTTTCTTAATCAGGTTAATGATTCGAATATTATTTGTTCTAGATGTACACAAACTGGTTCATTTGTACATCATCTATCTCTATTCATGTACAGATCGTCTTCCCATGTAAATTAATACACAGTGTTCAGTAGACCTCCCTTGGTATATGGTCGGTCTTTTTGATATATGTATTTAATATGTATTGGTGTACGTATGGCAACCGTAATCTTCATTTGTCCATTGCTCCCACCTTTCCTTTTAGAAAGCCATAGTTGTTTTCTAAGCCTGTGAGTGTCTTTCTCTGTGGAAATAAGTTCATTTGTGTCAGTTGTTAGATATCTAACACCTACAAATGATATCATAAGATATTTGTCTTTTGCGTTCCGACTGACCTCATGTTCCGGGATAATCTCCAGGATCATCTATGGTGCTGCAAAGAGCAGTGTGTCATTGTTTTCCACGGCTAATATTCCACTGTGTACATGGACCACTTCTTCTTTGTCCGTTCCTCTGTTGATGGACATTTTGGTTGCTTCCACGTCTTGGCTTTTGTGAATACTGCGTCAGTGCACCTTTGCCAGCCTGTGTCTTCTCGACTCTGGTCTTCTCAGGTGAAAGGCCCAGCGGTGGGCCTGCTGGATTGAATGGTCCCTCAGTCTTTACTTGGAAACGCAGTTCCTTTCTGTTCTCATTATTGGCTCTTACCACTTTACATCTCACCAGCAGCTAGAGGGTACACAGTTCTCTAAAACCTCTTCAGCATTTATTGTTCGTAGGCATTTTGCTGATGGTCATTCGACTGGTGTGTGTCGAAACCTTTTCGTTGATTAGATTCGCATGAGTGTAATAATTCCTGATGTTGACCTTTTATCCATTTTCTTTTTTAAAAAAAAAAGTGTGTGTAAAACTTGCCTCTCATACGATCTCCTTGAAAACTTTGCTGTCTTTTGCGTTTTTTTGGCCATTCCCTACCTCGGAACATTTTTTTGAGGGCAGGGGTCCTTTACAGCCCTGAGTCCTTGTGAATATTAAGTGAACGTTAGCTGTGGCTTAAAGCCGCTCTTGTGGGAAAGGGCCACAAGGTGGCACAATTTCTGCATTTAAATCTCAGGGTAGTTGGGCAACAGATCCTTCCTGGAAATCGTTTTCGTAGGCTGTAAATTAGAGGGGAATGTGCCAAGGCAAACCCCCAACCGCTTATATCTCCTTACTTCTTGTTTGTTTTTAAAATTTTATGTTTATTTTTTATCACAGCCAAGTTGATAGTAATGTTGTGTATGTACTGGGTGTACAGAATCTGGTTCATGATGTCTATCTATCTATGTATTCATTGTTGGATCATTTCCCATGGACGTTATTCCAGAGTGTTGAGTGGACCTCTCCTGGTATTCCATAGGCCTTTGGTGATTATATGTTTCATATATATTAGTTTAGGTCCGTCACCCCCATACCCTAATGTACCCATTCCTCCCACCTTTCCATTTGGTTAAACATAATTTTGATTTCTTAATCCATGAGTGTCCTTTTCTTGGAAATAAGTTCATGGGTATCATTTTTTAGGTCACACCTGTAAGTGATATCATAGGATATCTTTCTTTCGGTTTCTTTCTTACTTCCAGTGGTGTGATTATATCTCGGTCCTTCTATGGTGGTACAAACAGCACTGTTTCAGGCTTTTCCATGTCTACTATTCCATTGTGTACATGGAGCAGTACTTCTGGTGCGTTCATCTATTGATGGCTATTTTGGTTGCTTCCAAGTGTTGGCTGTGGTAAATATTACTGCAGTGTAAGATTGCCAGCCGGTGTCTTTTGGATTCTGGTCTTCTCAGGTGCTAGGCCCAGTAGTGGGCTTACCAGTTCATATGGTAGCTCAATTTTTACCTTGAAACGCACGTTCATTCTGTCCTAACTACTGGCTGTTACCAGTTTACATCCCACCAGCAGCTAGAGGGTCCACAGTTCTCTAAAACCCCTTCCGCATGTATTGTTTTTGGACTGTTTTGCTGATGATCATTCTGTTGTGAGGTGAACGTTTTGATAGATTGGATTTGCATGTCTTTATTAACTTCTGATGTTGAGCATTTTTCCATGCCCATTTTTTGGTTAAAGGAAAAAAAAACAGGAAAAAGGAAAAGACAAAATGTGTGTAAAATATGCCTCTTGAAATTCTCTTCTTGAAAGGTTGCCCTCTTTTGAATTTTTTGGTCGATTTTCGACCCCAGAATTTTTTTTGAGGGCAGGTGTCATTTACAGGCCTGCAATGAAGGTGACTTTTAACTGACCATTAGCACTTGGTTTAAAACTGCTGTTGCAGGAAGGCCAAGATGCTGCAGGATTTCTCCATTCTCAAATCTGGTTACTAGGTCAACAGAGCCTTCCTGGAAGCTGTGTTCCAAGGTTGTAAGTTAGAATGGAATGAGCCAGGAAGAACCCCTATAATTGTATGCCTCATTACTTCCTGTTCGTTTTTTTTAATTTAATTTTTATGTTTTATCACAGCAAATTTGATTATAATGTTTTGTTTATTCTAGGTGTGCAAGACGTGTTTGCTTTACACCTATACATATATGTATTCATCTTGGGATCCATGTGCCATGTAGGTTATGACACAGTGTTGCGTAGTCTTCTTTTGGAATTCCGGAGGTCTTTGGTGATTATATATTTCACGTGTGTTTGTATATCTCTGTTAACCCCGATATCCTAATGTATCCAATCTTCACAAATTTCCAGTGGGTTAACCATAAGTTTGTTGAATAAATCTGTGATTGCCTTCCTCTGTGGAAATATCTTCACTGGTATCAATTTTTAGGTAACACCTATAATTGATATCCTAGGATATGTGTCTTTCGCTTTCTGACTTACTTCAAGTTGTGTGATGACCTCCAGAGTCATCTATGGTTCTGCAAAGTGCATTGTTTCATTTTTTTTCCGTGGCTAATATTCCATCTGTACACGTACCGGTTCTTCTTTGTCCATTCGTCTCTTGATGGACTTTTTGGTTGTTTCCGTGTCTTGGCCATTGTAATACTGCTGCAGTGCAGTTTTGCCTGCCTGTGCCTTTCCATTTCTGTCTTCCTAGGTGATAGGCCAAGGAGTGGGCCTGCGGGATCATATGGCATCTCAATGTTTACCTTTTAAAGGCAGCTCCCTTCTGTTTTCCTTCGTGGCACTTACCAGTTTATGAGCCACTTACAGTCGAGTGTATGCATTTCTTCACAACCTCTTCAGCATTTATTGTTTGTATTTTTGTGCTGATGGTCATTCTGACCGGTTTGAGCTGATACCTTTTGGTGGTTGGATTTGCATATGTCTTGTAATTCCTTATATGGAGCTTATAGCCATGTACTTTTTTTTTTTGCTTTTTAAAGAGTGAGTACAGCTTACCTATTCAAATGGTTTCTTGAAGTATGTGCCATATTTTGAATTTTTTTGGCTATTACCTCCCTCAGCACATTTTGTTGGCAGGTGTCATTTATAGCCCTGCAGTCCTTGGGAATATGAAGTGTCCTTTAGCACAGGCTTTCAAACTGCTGTTGCGGCAAACGGCCACAGGGCCGCAGCATTTCTACATTCCCCACTCTGGTTACTAGGGAAACCGTACCTTCCTGGAAGTAGTGTTCCTTGGTTGTACATTCGAGTGGAATGTGCCCGGATAAAACCCCAAAGCTTATGTCTCCTTACTTATGTTTGTTTTTTGTATTTAGTTTATATTTTTTATCGGAGTAATATTCCATTGTGTACGTGGACCACTTTTTCTTTGTGCATTCATCTGTTGATGGACATTGTGGCTGTTCCAAGTCTTGGCTAGGGTACATAGTGCTGCAGTGTAGGATTGTCAGCCTGTGTCTTTTTGATTCTGGTCTTCTCGGGTGATAGGCCCAGTAGTGGGCCTACCAGATCAGATGGTAGCCCAATTTTTACCTTTAAACGCACCTCCTTTCTGTTCTCATTACTGGCTGTTACCTTTTGACACCCCACCAGCAGCTAGAGGGTACACAGGTCTCTAAAACCCCTTGACCAGTTATTGTTTAGAGATTTTTTGCTGATGATCATTCTGAGTGTTGTCAGGTAAAAGTTTTTGTAGATTGTATTTGCATGTCTTTATTAATTCCTGATGTTGAACTTTTTCCAGGGCCTTTTTGGTTAAAGAAAAATAAAAAAGAAAGAAAAGAAAAAATGTGAGTTAAATATGCCTCTTGAAATTGTCTTCTTGAAAGGTTGCCCTCTTTTGAATTTTTTCGTCGATATTGGAATCCAGGATATGTTTTTGAGGGCAGGTGTCATTTACTGAGCTGCAGTTCTTGTGCCTATCAAGTGACCCTTAGCACGGTGTTTAGAGCTGCTTTTGCGGGAGACGGTCACAAGGCTGCGGCATTTCTCCATCCCCAGATCTGGTTAACTAGGCCCAAAGAGCCTTCCTGGGTGTAATGTTCCAACTTGTAAATTAAAATGGAATGTGCCAGGAAAAACCCCCATAAGTTTATGTCTCATTCCTTCTTGTTGGTTTTCTTAATTTAATTTTTATTTGTTATCACAGCAAATTTGATTACAATGTTTTGTTTGTTCTAAGTGTGTAAGATGGGGTTCTTTTACACATATACATATATCTGTTCATCTTCGGATCCATTTCCCATGTGGGTTATGACACACTGTTGAGCCGTCTTCTCTTGGTATTCCGTAGGTCTTTGGTGCTTATATATTTCACACGTGTTGGTATATCCCTGTTTCCCGCAGTATCCTAATTTATTCCATCCTCACCCCTTTCCATTTGGCTAACCATACGTTTGTTGATCGAATCTTTGATTGCCTTTCTCTGTGAAAACTCTTCATTGGTATCCATTTTTAGGTAACCCCATTAAGTGATATCATAGGATATGTGTCCTTCGCTTTCTGCCTTACTTCAAGTTGTGATTACCTCTAGACTCATCTATGGTGCTGCAAACGGCATTGTTTCATTTTTTTCCTTGGCTAATATTCCATTTGTACGTGTACCAGTTCTTCTTTTCCATTCATCTTTTGATGGACTTTTTGGTAGCTTCCATGTCTTGGCTATTGTAATACTGCTGCACTGCAGTTTTGCCTGCCTGTGTCTGTCTGATTCTGTCTTCTTAGGTCATAGGCCCAGGAGTGTGCCTGCTGAATCCTATGGTACCTCAATGTGGATCTGTTAAAGGCACCTCCATTCCGTTTTCATTAGTGTCTCTTACCAGCTTAGTCTCACTTAGAGATGAGGGTACGCATTTCTCCACAGCCCCTTCAGCATTTACTGTTTGCAGAATTTTGCTGATGGTCATTCTGACCGGTGTGAGCTGATACGTTTTTGTAGATTGGATTTGCATGTCTTTTGTGATGAGCTAATGATGAGCATTTTTCCACGCCTTTTTGCTGTTGTTGTTGTTACAAAGAAAACTAAAGTGCTTGTAAAATATACCTCTTGAAATGGTCTTCTTGAAACCTTGCCCTCTTTTGTATTTTTCGGTCGATTTTCGACCCCAGGATTTTTTTTGAGGGCGTGTGTCACTTTCAGGCTTGCAAGTGTTGTTAATATTTAGTGACCATTAGCGCTGGGTTGAAAGCTGCTGTTGTGGGAATCGGCCATACGGCGGCAGCGTCTCTCCATTCCTAAATCTGGTCACTGGGGCAGCAGAGCTTTCCTGGAAGTCGTGTTCCGAGGTTGTCAATTTGAATGGAATGTGCCAGGAAAAAAACCCCTAAGTTTATGTCTCAGTACATCATCTTCATTGTTATAATTTAATTTTCTTAATCAGGTTAATGATTCGAATATTATTTGTTCTAGATGTACACAAACTGGTTCATTTGTACATCATCTATCTCTATTCATGTACAGATCGTCTTCCCATGTAAATTAATACACAGTGTTCAGTAGACCTCCCTTGGTATATGGTCGGTCTTTTTGATATATGTATTTAATATGTATTGGTGTACGTATGGCAACCGTAATCTTCATTTGTCCATTGCTCCCACCTTTCCTTTTAGAAAGCCATAGTTGTTTTCTAAGCCTGTGAGTGTCTTTCTCTGTGGAAATAAGTTCATTTGTGTCAGTTGTTAGATATCTAACACCTACAAATGATATCATAAGATATTTGTCTTTTGCGTTCCGACTGACCTCATGTTCCGGGATAATCTCCAGGATCATCTATGGTGCTGCAAAGAGCAGTGTGTCATTGTTTTCCACGGCTAATATTCCACTGTGTACATGGACCACTTCTTCTTTGTCCGTTCCTCTGTTGATGGACATTTTGGTTGCTTCCACGTCTTGGCTTTTGTGAATACTGCGTCAGTGCACCTTTGCCAGCCTGTGTCTTCTCGACTCTGGTCTTCTCAGGTGAAAGGCCCAGCGGTGGGCCTGCTGGATTGAATGGTCCCTCAGTCTTTACTTGGAAACGCAGTTCCTTTCTGTTCTCATTATTGGCTCTTACCACTTTACATCTCACCAGCAGCTAGAGGGTACACAGTTCTCTAAAACCTCTTCAGCATTTATTGTTCGTAGGCATTTTGCTGATGGTCATTCGACTGGTGTGTGTCGAAACCTTTTCGTTGATTAGATTCGCATGAGTGTAATAATTCCTGATGTTGACCTTTTATCCATTTTCTTTTTTAAAAAAAAAAGTGTGTGTAAAACTTGCCTCTCATACGATCTCCTTGAAAACTTTGCTGTCTTTTGCGTTTTTTTGGCCATTCCCTACCTCGGAACATTTTTTTGAGGGCAGGGGTCCTTTACAGCCCTGAGTCCTTGTGAATATTAAGTGAACGTTAGCTGTGGCTTAAAGCCGCTCTTGTGGGAAAGGGCCACAAGGTGGCACAATTTCTGCATTTAAATCTCAGGGTAGTTGGGCAACAGATCCTTCCTGGAAATCGTTTTCGTAGGCTGTAAATTAGAGGGGAATGTGCCAAGGCAAACCCCCAACCGCTTATATCTCCTTACTTCTTGTTTGTTTTTAAAATTTTATGTTTATTTTTTATCACAGCCAAGTTGATAGTAATGTTGTGTATGTACTGGGTGTACAGAATCTGGTTCATGATGTCTATCTATCTATGTATTCATTGTTGGATCATTTCCCATGGACGTTATTCCAGAGTGTTGAGTGGACCTCTCCTGGTATTCCATAGGCCTTTGGTGATTATATGTTTCATATATATTAGTTTAGGTCCGTCACCCCCATACCCTAATGTACCCATTCCTCCCACCTTTCCATTTGGTTAAACATAATTTTGATTTCTTAATCCATGAGTGTCCTTTTCTTGGAAATAAGTTCATGGGTATCATTTTTTAGGTCACACCTGTAAGTGATATCATAGGATATCTTTCTTTCGGTTTCTTTCTTACTTCCAGTGGTGTGATTATATCTCGGTCCTTCTATGGTGGTACAAACAGCACTGTTTCAGGCTTTTCCATGTCTACTATTCCATTGTGTACATGGAGCAGTACTTCTGGTGCGTTCATCTATTGATGGCTATTTTGGTTGCTTCCAAGTGTTGGCTGTGGTAAATATTACTGCAGTGTAAGATTGCCAGCCGGTGTCTTTTGGATTCTGGTCTTCTCAGGTGCTAGGCCCAGTAGTGGGCTTACCAGTTCATATGGTAGCTCAATTTTTACCTTGAAACGCACGTTCATTCTGTCCTAACTACTGGCTGTTACCAGTTTACATCCCACCAGCAGCTAGAGGGTCCACAGTTCTCTAAAACCCCTTCCGCATGTATTGTTTTTGGACTGTTTTGCTGATGATCATTCTGTTGTGAGGTGAACGTTTTGATAGATTGGATTTGCATGTCTTTATTAACTTCTGATGTTGAGCATTTTTCCATGCCCATTTTTTGGTTAAAGGAAAAAAAAACAGGAAAAAGGAAAAGACAAAATGTGTGTAAAATATGCCTCTTGAAATTCTCTTCTTGAAAGGTTGCCCTCTTTTGAATTTTTTGGTCGATTTTCGACCCCAGAATTTTTTTTGAGGGCAGGTGTCATTTACAGGCCTGCAATGAAGGTGACTTTTAACTGACCATTAGCACTTGGTTTAAAACTGCTGTTGCAGGAAGGCCAAGATGCTGCAGGATTTCTCCATTCTCAAATCTGGTTACTAGGTCAACAGAGCCTTCCTGGAAGCTGTGTTCCAAGGTTGTAAGTTAGAATGGAATGAGCCAGGAAGAACCCCTATAATTGTATGCCTCATTACTTCCTGTTCGTTTTTTTTAATTTAATTTTTATGTTTTATCACAGCAAATTTGATTATAATGTTTTGTTTATTCTAGGTGTGCAAGACGTGTTTGCTTTACACCTATACATATATGTATTCATCTTGGGATCCATGTGCCATGTAGGTTATGACACAGTGTTGCGTAGTCTTCTTTTGGAATTCCGGAGGTCTTTGGTGATTATATATTTCACGTGTGTTTGTATATCTCTGTTAACCCCGATATCCTAATGTATCCAATCTTCACAAATTTCCAGTGGGTTAACCATAAGTTTGTTGAATAAATCTGTGATTGCCTTCCTCTGTGGAAATATCTTCACTGGTATCAATTTTTAGGTAACACCTATAATTGATATCCTAGGATATGTGTCTTTCGCTTTCTGACTTACTTCAAGTTGTGTGATGACCTCCAGAGTCATCTATGGTTCTGCAAAGTGCATTGTTTCATTTTTTTTCCGTGGCTAATATTCCATCTGTACACGTACCGGTTCTTCTTTGTCCATTCGTCTCTTGATGGACTTTTTGGTTGTTTCCGTGTCTTGGCCATTGTAATACTGCTGCAGTGCAGTTTTGCCTGCCTGTGCCTTTCCATTTCTGTCTTCCTAGGTGATAGGCCAAGGAGTGGGCCTGCGGGATCATATGGCATCTCAATGTTTACCTTTTAAAGGCAGCTCCCTTCTGTTTTCCTTCGTGGCACTTACCAGTTTATGAGCCACTTACAGTCGAGTGTATGCATTTCTTCACAACCTCTTCAGCATTTATTGTTTGTATTTTTGTGCTGATGGTCATTCTGACCGGTTTGAGCTGATACCTTTTGGTGGTTGGATTTGCATATGTCTTGTAATTCCTTATATGGAGCTTATAGCCATGTACTTTTTTTTTTTGCTTTTTAAAGAGTGAGTACAGCTTACCTATTCAAATGGTTTCTTGAAGTATGTGCCATATTTTGAATTTTTTTGGCTATTACCTCCCTCAGCACATTTTGTTGGCAGGTGTCATTTATAGCCCTGCAGTCCTTGGGAATATGAAGTGTCCTTTAGCACAGGCTTTCAAACTGCTGTTGCGGCAAACGGCCACAGGGCCGCAGCATTTCTACATTCCCCACTCTGGTTACTAGGGAAACCGTACCTTCCTGGAAGTAGTGTTCCTTGGTTGTACATTCGAGTGGAATGTGCCCGGATAAAACCCCAAAGCTTATGTCTCCTTACTTATGTTTGTTTTTTGTATTTAGTTTATATTTTTTATCGGAGTAATATTCCATTGTGTACGTGGACCACTTTTTCTTTGTGCATTCATCTGTTGATGGACATTGTGGCTGTTCCAAGTCTTGGCTAGGGTACATAGTGCTGCAGTGTAGGATTGTCAGCCTGTGTCTTTTTGATTCTGGTCTTCTCGGGTGATAGGCCCAGTAGTGGGCCTACCAGATCAGATGGTAGCCCAATTTTTACCTTTAAACGCACCTCCTTTCTGTTCTCATTACTGGCTGTTACCTTTTGACACCCCACCAGCAGCTAGAGGGTACACAGGTCTCTAAAACCCCTTGACCAGTTATTGTTTAGAGATTTTTTGCTGATGATCATTCTGAGTGTTGTCAGGTAAAAGTTTTTGTAGATTGTATTTGCATGTCTTTATTAATTCCTGATGTTGAACTTTTTCCAGGGCCTTTTTGGTTAAAGAAAAATAAAAAAGAAAGAAAAGAAAAAATGTGAGTTAAATATGCCTCTTGAAATTGTCTTCTTGAAAGGTTGCCCTCTTTTGAATTTTTTCGTCGATATTGGAATCCAGGATATGTTTTTGAGGGCAGGTGTCATTTACTGAGCTGCAGTTCTTGTGACTATCAAGTGACCCTTAGCACGGTGTTTAGAGCTGCTTTTGCGGGAGACGGTCACAAGGCTGCGGCATTTCTCCATCCCCAGATCTGGTTAACTAGGCCCAAAGAGCCTTCCTGGGTGTAATGTTCCAACTTGTAAATTAAAATGGAATGTGCCAGGAAAAACCCCCATAAGTTTATGTCTCATTCCTTCTTGTTGGTTTTCTTAATTTAATTTTTATTTGTTATCACAGCAAATTTGATTACAATGTTTTGTTTGTTCTAAGTGTGTAAGATGGGGTTCTTTTACACATATACATATATCTGTTCATCTTCGGATCCATTTCCCATGTGGGTTATGACACACTGTTGAGCCGTCTTCTCTTGGTATTCCGTAGGTCTTTGGTGCTTATATATTTCACACGTGTTGGTATATCCCTGTTTCCCGCAGTATCCTAATTTATTCCATCCTCACCCCTTTCCATTTGGCTAACCATACGTTTGTTGATCGAATCTTTGATTGCCTTTCTCTGTGAAAACTCTTCATTGGTATCCATTTTTAGGTAACCCCATTAAGTGATATCATAGGATATGTGTCCTTCGCTTTCTGCCTTACTTCAAGTTGTGATTACCTCTAGACTCATCTATGGTGCTGCAAACGGCATTGTTTCATTTTTTTCCTTGGCTAATATTCCATTTGTACGTGTACCAGTTCTTCTTTTCCATTCATCTTTTGATGGACTTTTTGGTAGCTTCCATGTCTTGGCTATTGTAATACTGCTGCACTGCAGTTTTGCCTGCCTGTGTCTGTCTGATTCTGTCTTCTTAGGTCATAGGCCCAGGAGTGTGCCTGCTGAATCCTATGGTACCTCAATGTGGATCTGTTAAAGACACCTCCATTCCGTTTTCATTAGTGTCTCTTACCAGCTTAGTCTCACTTAGAGATGAGGGTACGCATTTCTCCACAGCCCCTTCAGCATTTACTGTTTGCAGAATTTTGCTGATGGTCATTCTGACCGGTGTGAGCTGATACGTTTTTGTAGATTGGATTTGCATGTCTTTTGTGATGAGCTAATGATGAGCATTTTTCCACGCCTTTTTGCTGTTGTTGTTGTTACAAAGAAAACTAAAGTGCTTGTAAAATATACCTCTTGAAATGGTCTTCTTGAAACCTTGCCCTCTTTTGTATTTTTCGGTCGATTTTCGACCCCAGGATTTTTTTTGAGGGCGTGTGTCACTTTCAGGCTTGCAAGTGTTGTTAATATTTAGTGACCATTAGCGCTGGGTTGAAAGCTGCTGTTGTGGGAATCGGCCATACGGCGGCAGCGTCTCTCCATTCCTAAATCTGGTCACTGGGGCAGCAGAGCTTTCCTGGAAGTCGTGTTCCGAGGTTGTCAATTTGAATGGAATGTGCCAGGAAAAAAACCCCTAAGTTTATGTCTCAGTACATCATCTTCATTGTTATAATTTAATTTTCTTAATCAGGTTAATGATTCGAATATTATTTGTTCTAGATGTACACAAACTGGTTCATTTGTACATCATCTATCTCTATTCATGTACAGATCGTCTTCCCATGTAAATTAATACACAGTGTTCAGTAGACCTCCCTTGGTATATGGTCGGTCTTTTTGATATATGTATTTAATATGTATTGGTGTACGTATGGCAACCGTAATCTTCATTTGTCCATTGCTCCCACCTTTCCTTTTAGAAAGCCATAGTTGTTTTCTAAGCCTGTGAGTGTCTTTCTCTGTGGAAATAAGTTCATTTGTGTCAGTTGTTAGATATCTAACACCTACAAATGATATCATAAGATATTTGTCTTTTGCGTTCCGACTGACCTCATGTTCCGGGATAATCTCCAGGATCATCTATGGTGCTGCAAAGAGCAGTGTGTCATTGTTTTCCACGGCTAATATTCCACTGTGTACATGGACCACTTCTTCTTTGTCCGTTCCTCTGTTGATGGACATTTTGGTTGCTTCCACGTCTTGGCTTTTGTGAATACTGCGTCAGTGCACCTTTGCCAGCCTGTGTCTTCTCGACTCTGGTCTTCTCAGGTGAAAGGCCCAGCGGTGGGCCTGCTGGATTGAATGGTCCCTCAGTCTTTACTTGGAAACGCAGTTCCTTTCTGTTCTCATTATTGGCTCTTACCACTTTACATCTCACCAGCAGCTAGAGGGTACACAGTTCTCTAAAACCTCTTCAGCATTTATTGTTCGTAGGCATTTTGCTGATGGTCATTCGACTGGTGTGTGTCGAAACCTTTTCGTTGATTAGATTCGCATGAGTGTAATAATTCCTGATGTTGACCTTTTATCCATTTTCTTTTTTAAAAAAAAAAGTGTGTGTAAAACTTGCCTCTCATACGATCTCCTTGAAAACTTTGCTGTCTTTTGCGTTTTTTTGGCCATTCCCTACCTCGGAACATTTTTTTGAGGGCAGGGGTCCTTTACAGCCCTGAGTCCTTGTGAATATTAAGTGAACGTTAGCTGTGGCTTAAAGCCGCTCTTGTGGGAAAGGGCCACAAGGTGGCACAATTTCTGCATTTAAATCTCAGGGTAGTTGGGCAACAGATCCTTCCTGGAAATCGTTTTCGTAGGCTGTAAATTAGAGGGGAATGTGCCAAGGCAAACCCCCAACCGCTTATATCTCCTTACTTCTTGTTTGTTTTTAAAATTTTATGTTTATTTTTTATCACAGCCAAGTTGATAGTAATGTTGTGTATGTACTGGGTGTACAGAATCTGGTTCATGATGTCTATCTATCTATGTATTCATCGTTGGATCATTTCCCATGGACGTTATTCCAGAGTGTTGAGTGGACCTCTCCTGGTATTCCATAGGCCTTTGGTGATTATATGTTTCATATATATTAGTTTAGGTCCGTCACCCCCATACCCTAATGTACCCATTCCTCCCACCTTTCCATTTGGTTAAACATAATTTTGATTTCTTAATCCATGAGTGTCCTTTTCTTGGAAATAAGTTCATGGGTATCATTTTTTAGGTCACACCTGTAAGTGATATCATAGGATATCTTTCTTTCGGTTTCTTTCTTACTTCCAGTGGTGTGATTATATCTCGGTCCTTCTATGGTGGTACAAACAGCACTGTTTCAGGCTTTTCCATGTCTACTATTCCATTGTGTACATGGAGCAGTACTTCTGGTGCGTTCATCTATTGATGGCTATTTTGGTTGCTTCCAAGTGTTGGCTGTGGTAAATATTACTGCAGTGTAAGATTGCCAGCCGGTGTCTTTTGGATTCTGGTCTTCTCAGGTGCTAGGCCCAGTAGTGGGCTTACCAGTTCATATGGTAGCTCAATTTTTACCTTGAAACGCACGTTCATTCTGTCCTAACTACTGGCTGTTACCAGTTTACATCCCACCAGCAGCTAGAGGGTCCACAGTTCTCTAAAACCCCTTCTGCATGTATTGTTTTTGGACTGTTTTGCTGATGATCATTCTGTTGTGAGGTGAACGTTTTGATAGATTGGATTTGCATGTCTTTATTAACTTCTGATGTTGAGCATTTTTCCATGCCCATTTTTTGGTTAAAGGAAAAAAAAACAGGAAAAAGGAAAAGACAAAATGTGTGTAAAATATGCCTCTTGAAATTCTCTTCTTGAAAGGTTGCCCTCTTTTGAATTTTTTGGTCGATTTTCGACCCCAGAATTTTTTTTGAGGGCAGGTGTCATTTACAGGCCTGCAATGAAGGTGACTTTTAACTGACCATTAGCACTTGGTTTAAAACTGCTGTTGCAGGAAGGCCAAGATGCTGCAGGATTTCTCCATTCTCAAATCTGGTTACTAGGTCAACAGAGCCTTCCTGGAAGCTGTGTTCCAAGGTTGTAAGTTAGAATGGAATGAGCCAGGAAGAACCCCTATAATTGTATACCTCATTACTTCCTGTTCGTTTTTTTTAATTTAATTTTTATGTTTTATCACAGCAAATTTGATTATAATGTTTTGTTTATTCTAGGTGTGCAAGACGTGTTTGCTTTACACCTATACATATATGTATTCATCTTGGGATCCATGTGCCATGTAGGTTATGACACAGTGTTGCGTAGTCTTCTTTTGGAATTCCGGAGGTCTTTGGTGATTATATATTTCACGTGTGTTTGTATATCTCTGTTAACCCCGATATCCTAATGTATCCAATCTTCACAAATTTCCAGTGGGTTAACCATAAGTTTGTTGAATAAATCTGTGATTGCCTTCCTCTGTGGAAATATCTTCACTGGTATCAATTTTTAGGTAACACCTATAATTGATATCCTAGGATATGTGTCTTTCGCTTTCTGACTTACTTCAAGTTGTGTGATGACCTCCAGAGTCATCTATGGTTCTGCAAAGTGCATTGTTTCATTTTTTTTCCGTGGCTAATATTCCATCTGTACACGTACCGGTTCTTCTTTGTCCATTCGTCTCTTGATGGACTTTTTGGTTGTTTCCGTGTCTTGGCCATTGTAATACTGCTGCAGTGCAGTTTTGCCTGCCTGTGCCTTTCCATTTCTGTCTTCCTAGGTGATAGGCCAAGGAGTGGGCCTGCGGGATCATATGGCATCTCAATGTTTACCTTTTAAAGGCAGCTCCCTTCTGTTTTCCTTCGTGGCACTTACCAGTTTATGAGCCACTTACAGTCGAGTGTATGCATTTCTTCACAACCTCTTCAGCATTTATTGTTTGTATTTTTGTGCTGATGGTCATTCTGACCGGTTTGAGCTGATACCTTTTGGTGGTTGGATTTGCATATGTCTTGTAATTCCTTATATGGAGCTTATAGCCATGTACTTTTTTTTTTTGCTTTTTAAAGAGTGAGTACAGCTTACCTATTCAAATGGTTTCTTGAAGTATGTGCCATATTTTGAATTTTTTTGGCTATTACCTCCCTCAGCACATTTTGTTGGCAGGTGTCATTTATAGCCCTGCAGTCCTTGGGAATATGAAGTGTCCTTTAGCACAGGCTTTCAAACTGCTGTTGCGGCAAACGGCCACAGGGCCGCAGCATTTCTACATTCCCCACTCTGGTTACTAGGGAAACCGTACCTTCCTGGAAGTAGTGTTCCTTGGTTGTACATTCGAGTGGAATGTGCCCGGATAAAACCCCAAAGCTTATGTCTCCTTACTTATGTTTGTTTTTTGTATTTAGTTTATATTTTTTATCGGAGTAATATTCCATTGTGTACGTGGACCACTTTTTCTTTGTGCATTCATCTGTTGATGGACATTGTGGCTGTTCCAAGTCTTGGCTAGGGTACATAGTGCTGCAGTGTAGGATTGTCAGCCTGTGTCTTTTTGATTCTGGTCTTCTCGGGTGATAGGCCCAGTAGTGGGCCTACCAGATCAGATGGTAGCCCAATTTTTACCTTTAAACGCACCTCCTTTCTGTTCTCATTACTGGCTGTTACCTTTTGACACCCCACCAGCAGCTAGAGGGTACACAGGTCTCTAAAACCCCTTGACCAGTTATTGTTTAGAGATTTTTTGCTGATGATCATTCTGAGTGTTGTCAGGTAAAAGTTTTTGTAGATTGTATTTGCATGTCTTTATTAATTCCTGATGTTGAACTTTTTCCAGGGCCTTTTTGGTTAAAGAAAAATAAAAAAGAAAGAAAAGAAAAAATGTGAGTTAAATATGCCTCTTGAAATTGTCTTCTTGAAAGGTTGCCCTCTTTTGAATTTTTTCGTCGATATTGGAATCCAGGATATGTTTTTGAGGGCAGGTGTCATTTACTGAGCTGCAGTTCTTGTGACTATCAAGTGACCCTTAGCACGGTGTTTAGAGCTGCTTTTGCGGGAGACGGTCACAAGGCTGCGGCATTTCTCCATCCCCAGATCTGGTTAACTAGGCCCAAAGAGCCTTCCTGGGTGTAATGTTCCAACTTGTAAATTAAAATGGAATGTGCCAGGAAAAACCCCCATAAGTTTATGTCTCATTCCTTCTTGTTGGTTTTCTTAATTTAATTTTTATTTGTTATCACAGCAAATTTGATTACAATGTTTTGTTTGTTCTAAGTGTGTAAGATGGGGTTCTTTTACACATATACATATATCTGTTCATCTTCGGATCCATTTCCCATGTGGGTTATGACACACTGTTGAGCCGTCTTCTCTTGGTATTCCGTAGGTCTTTGGTGCTTATATATTTCACACGTGTTGGTATATCCCTGTTTCCCGCAGTATCCTAATTTATTCCATCCTCACCCCTTTCCATTTGGCTAACCATACGTTTGTTGATCGAATCTTTGATTGCCTTTCTCTGTGAAAACTCTTCATTGGTATCCATTTTTAGGTAACCCCATTAAGTGATATCATAGGATATGTGTCCTTCGCTTTCTGCCTTACTTCAAGTTGTGATTACCTCTAGACTCATCTATGGTGCTGCAAACGGCATTGTTTCATTTTTTTCCTTGGCTAATATTCCATTTGTACGTGTACCAGTTCTTCTTTTCCATTCATCTTTTGATGGACTTTTTGGTAGCTTCCATGTCTTGGCTATTGTAATACTGCTGCACTGCAGTTTTGCCTGCCTGTGTCTGTCTGATTCTGTCTTCTTAGGTCATAGGCCCAGGAGTGTGCCTGCTGAATCCTATGGTACCTCAATGTGGATCTGTTAAAGGCACCTCCATTCCGTTTTCATTAGTGTCTCTTACCAGCTTAGTCTCACTTAGAGATGAGGGTACGCATTTCTCCACAGCCCCTTCAGCATTTACTGTTTGCAGAATTTTGCTGATGGTCATTCTGACCGGTGTGAGCTGATACGTTTTTGTAGATTGGATTTGCATGTCTTTTGTGATGAGCTAATGATGAGCATTTTTCCACGCCTTTTTGCTGTTGTTGTTGTTACAAAGAAAACTAAAGTGCTTGTAAAATATACCTCTTGAAATGGTCTTCTTGAAACCTTGCCCTCTTTTGTATTTTTCGGTCGATTTTCGACCCCAGGATTTTTTTTGAGGGCGTGTGTCACTTTCAGGCTTGCAAGTGTTGTTAATATTTAGTGACCATTAGCGCTGGGTTGAAAGCTGCTGTTGTGGGAATCGGCCATACGGCGGCAGCGTCTCTCCATTCCTAAATCTGGTCACTGGGGCAGCAGAGCTTTCCTGGAAGTCGTGTTCCGAGGTTGTCAATTTGAATGGAATGTGCCAGGAAAAAAACCCCTAAGTTTATGTCTCAGTACATCATCTTCATTGTTATAATTTAATTTTCTTAATCAGGTTAATGATTCGAATATTATTTGTTCTAGATGTACACAAACTGGTTCATTTGTACATCATCTATCTCTATTCATGTACAGATCGTCTTCCCATGTAAATTAATACACAGTGTTCAGTAGACCTCCCTTGGTATATGGTCGGTCTTTTTGATATATGTATTTAATATGTATTGGTATACGTATGGCAACCGTAATCTTCATTTGTCCATTGCTCCCACCTTTCCTTTTAGAAAGCCATAGTTGTTTTCTAAGCCTGTGAGTGTCTTTCTCTGTGGAAATAAGTCCATTTCTGTCAGTTGTTAGATATCTAACACCTACAAATGATATCATAAGATATTTGTCTTTTGCGTTCCGACTGACCTCATGTTCCGGGATAATCTCCAGGATCATCTATGGTGCTGCAAAGAGCAGTGTGTCATTGTTTTCCACGGCTAATATTCCACTGTGTACATGGACCACTTCTTCTTTGTCCGTTCCTCTGTTGATGGACATTTTCGTTGCTTCCACGTCTTCGCTTTTGTGAATACTGCGTCAGTGCACCTTTGCCAGCCTGTGTCTTCTCGACTCTGGTCTTCTCAGGTGAAAGGCCCAGCGGTGGGCCTGCTGGATTGAATGGTCCCTCAGTCTTTACTTGGAAACGCAGTTCCTTTCTGTTCTCATTATTGGCTCTTACCACTTTACATCTCACCAGCAGCTAGAGGGTACACAGTTCTCTAAAACCTCTTCAGCATTTATTGTTCGTAGGCATTTTGCTGATGGTCATTCGACTGGTGTGTGTCGAAACCTTTTTGTAGATTAGATTTGCATGAGTGTAATAATTCCTGATGTTGACCTTTTATACATTTTCTTTTTTTAAAAAAATAAAGTGTGTGTAAAACTTGCCTCTCATACGATCTCCTTGAAAACTTTGCTGTCTTTTGCGTTTTTTTGGCCATTCCCTACCTCGGAACATTTTTTTGAGGGCAGGGGTCCTTTACAGCCCTGAGTCCTTGTGAATATTAAGTGACCGTTAGCTGTGGCTTAAAGCCGCTCTTGTGGGAAAGGGCCACAAGGTGGCACAATTTCTGCATTTAAATGTCAGGGTAGTTGGGCAACAGAGCCTTCCTGGAAATCGTTTTAGTAGGCTGTAAATTAGAGGGGAATGTGCCAAGGCAAACCCCCAACCGCTTATATCTCCTTACTTCTTGTTTGTTTTTTAAATTTTATGTTTATTTTTTATCACAGCCAAGTTGATAGTAATGTTGTGTATGTTCTGGGTGTACAGAATCTGGTTCATTATGTCTATCGATGTATTCATCTTTGGATCCTCTCCCATGGACGTTATTACAGAGTGTTGAGTGGACCTCTCCTGGTATTCCATAGGCCTTTGGTGATTATATGTTTCATATATATTAGTTTAGGTCGGTCACCCCCATACCCTAATGTACCCATTCCTCCCACCTTTCCATTTGGTTAAACATAATTTTGATTTCTTAATCCATGAGTGTCCTTTTCTTGGAAATAAGTTCATGGGTATCATTTTTTAGGTCACACCTGTAAGTGATATCATAGGATATTTTTCTTTCGGTTTCTTTCTTACTTCCAGTGGTGTGATTATATCTCGGTCCTTCTATGTTGGTACAAACAGCACTGTTTCAGGCTTTTCCATGTCTACTATTCCATTGTGTACATGGAGCAGTACTTCTGGTGCGTTCATCTATTGATGGCTATTTTGGTTGCTTCCAAGTGTTGGTTGTGGTAAATATTACTGCAGTGTAGGATTGCCAGCCGGTGTCTTTTGGATTCTGGTCTTCTCAGGTGCTAGGCCCAGTAGTGGGCCTACCAGTTCATATGGTAGCTCAATTTTTACCTTGGAACGCACGTTCATTCTGTCCTAACTACTGGCTGTTTCCAGTTTACATCCCACCAGCAGCTAGAGGGTCCACAGTTCTCTAAAACCCCTTCCGCATGTATTGTTTGTGGACTGTTTTGCTGATGATCATTCTGTTGTGAGGTGAACGTTTTGATAGATTGGATTTGCATGTCTTTATTAACTTCTGATGTTGAGCATTTTTCCATGCCCATTTTTTGGTTAAAGGAAAAAAGAAAAGACAAAATGTGTGTAAAATATGCCTCTTGAAATTCTCTTCTTGAAAGGTTGCCCTCTTTTGAATTTTTTGGTCGATTTTCGACCCCAGAATTTTTTTTGAGGGCAGGTGTCATTTACAGGCCTGCAATGAAGGTGACTTTTAACTGACCATTAGCACTTGGTTTAAAACTGCTGTTGCAGGAAGGCCAAGATGCTGCAGGATTTCTCCATTCTCAAATCTGGTTACTAGGTCAACAGAGCCTTCCTGGAAGCTGTGTTCCAAGGTTGTAAGTTAGAATGGAATGAGCCAGGAAGAACCCCTATAATTGTATGCCTCATTACTTCCTGTTCGTTTTTTTTAATTTAATTTTTATGTTTTATCACAGCAAATTTGATTATAATGTTTTGTTTGTTCTAGGTGTGCAAGATGTGTTTGCTTTACACCTATACATATATGTATTCATCTTGGGATCCATGTACCATGTAGGTTATGACACAGTGTTGCGTAGTCTTCTTTTGGAATTCCGGAGGTCTTTGGTGATTATATATTTCACGTGTGTTTGTATATCTCTGTTAACCCCGATATCCTAATGTATCCAATCTTCACAAATTTCCAGTGGGTTAACCATAAGTTTGTTGAATAAATCTGTGATTGCCTTCCTCTGTGGAAATATCTTCACTGGTATCAATTTTTAGGTAACACCTATAATTGATATCCTAGGATATGTGTCTTTCGCTTTCTGACTTACTTCAAGTTGTGTGATGACCTCCAGAGTCATCTATGGTTCTGCAAAGTGCATTGTTTCATTTTTTTTCCGTGGCTAATATTCCATCTGTACACGTACCGGTTCTTCTTTGTCCATTCGTCTCTTGATGGACTTTTTGGTTGTTTCCATGTCTTGGCTATTGTAATACTGCTGCAGTGCAGTTTTGCCTGCCTGTGCCTTTCCATTTCTGTCTTCCTAGGTGATAGGCCAAGGAGTGGGCCTGCGGGATCATATGGTATCTCAATGTTTACCTTTTAAAGGCAGCTCCCTTCTGTTTTCCTTCGTGGCACTTACCAGTTTATGAGCCACTTACAGTCGAGGGTATGCATTTCTTCATAACCTCTTCAGCATTTATTGTTTGTATTTTTGTGCTGATGGTCATTCTGACCGGTGTGAGCTGATACCTTTTTGTGGCTGGATTTGCATATGTCTTGTAATTCCTTATATGGAGCTTATAGCCATGTACTTTTTTTTTTTTGCTTTTTAAAGAGTGAGTACAGCTTACCTATTCAAATGGTTTCTTGAAGTATGTGCCATATTTTGAATTTTTTTGGCCATTACCTCCCTCAGCACATTTTGTTGGCAGGTGTCATTTATAGCCCTGCAGTCCTTGGGAATATGAAGTGTCCTTTAGCACAGGCTTTCAAACTGCTGTTGCGGCAAACGGCCACAGGGCCGCAGCATTTCTACATTCCCCACTCTGGTTACTAGGGAAACCGTACCTTCCTGGAAGTAGTGTTCCTTGGTTGTACGTTCGAGTGGAATGTGCCCGGATAAACCCCCAAAGCTTATGTCTCCTTACTTATGTTTGTTTTTTGTATTTAGTTTATATTTTCTATCGGAGTAATATTCCATTGTGTACGTGGACCACTTTTTCTTTGTGCATTCATCTGTTGATGGACATTGTGGTTGTTCCAAGTCTTGGCTAGGGTACATACTGCTGCAGTGTAGGATTGTCAGCCTGTGTCTTTTTGATTCTGGTCTTCTCGGGTGATAGGCCCAGTAGTGGGCCTACCAGATCATATGGTAGCCCAATTTTTACCTTTAAACGCACCTCCTTTCTGTTCTCATTACTGGCTGTTACCTTTTGACACCCCACCAGCAGCTAGATGGTACACAGGTCTCTAAAACCCCTTGACCATTTATTGTTTAGAGATTTTTTGCTGATGATCATTCTGACTGTTGTCAGGTAAAAGTTTTTGTAGATTGCATTTGCATGTCTTTATTAATTCCTGATGTTGAACTTTTTCCAGGGCCTTTTTGGTTAAAGAAGAATAAAAAAGAAAGAAAAGAAAAAATGTGAGTTAAATATGCCTCTTGAAATTGTCTTCTTGAAAGCTTGCCCTCTTTTGAATTTTTTCGTCGATATTCGAATCCAGGATATGTTTTTGAGGGCAGGTGTCATTTACTGAGCTGCAGTTCTTGTGACTATCAAGTGACCCTTAGCACGGTGTTTAAAGCTGCTTTTGCGGGAGACGGTCACAAGGCTGCGGCATTTCTCCATCCCCAGATCTGGTTAACTAGGGCCAAAGAGCCTTCCTGGGTGTAATGTTCCAACTTGTAAATTAAAGTGGAATGTGCCAGGAAAAACCCCCATAAATTTATGTCTCATTCCTTCTTGTTGGTTTTCTTAATTTAATTTTTATTTGTTATCACAGCAAATTTGATTACAATGTTTTGTTTGTTCTAAGTGTGTAAGATGGGGTTCTTTTACACATATACATATATCTGTTCATCTTCGGATCCATTTCCCATGTGGGTTATGACACACTGTTGAGCCGTCTTCTCTTGGTATTCCGTAGGTCTTTGGTGCTTATATATTTCACACGTGTTGGTATATCCCTGTTTCCCGCAGTATCCTAATTTATTCCATCCTCACACCTTTCCATTTGGCTAACCATACGTTTGTTGATCGAATCTTTGATTGCCTTTCTCTGTGAAAAATCTTCATTGGTATCCAATTTTAGGTAACCCCATTAAGTGATATCATAGGATATGTGTCCTTCGCTTTCTGCCTTACTTCAAGTTGTGATTACCTCTAGACTCATCTATGGTGCTGCAAACGGCATTGTTTCATTTTTTTCCTTGGCTAATATTCCATCTGTACGTGTACCAGTTCTTCTTTTCCATTCATCTTTTGATGGACTTTTTGGTAGCTTCCATGTCTTGGCTATTGTAATACTGCTGCACTGCAGTTTTGCCTGCCTGTGTCTGTCTGATTCTGTCTTCTTAGGTCATAGGCCCAGGAGTGTGCCTGCTGAATCCTATGGTACCTCAATGTGGATCCGTTAAAGGCACCTCCATTCCGTTTTCATTAGTGTCTCTTACCAGTTTAGTCTCACTTAGAGATGAGGGTACGCATTTCTCCACAGCCCCTTCAGCATTTACTGTTTGCAGAATTTTGCTGATGGTCATTCTGACCGGTGTGAGCTGATACGTTTTTGTAGATTGGATTTGCATGTCTTTTATGATGAGCTAATGATGAGCATTTTTCCACGCCTTTTTGCTGTTGTTGTTGTTACAAAGAAAACTAAAGTGCTTGTAAAATATACCTCTTGAAATTGTCTTCTTGAAACCTTGCCCTCTTTTGTATTTTTCGGTCGATTTTCGACCCCAGGATTTTTTTTGAGGGCGTGTGTCACTTTCAGGCTTGCAAGTGTTGTTAATATTTAGTGACCTTTAGCGCTGGGTTGAAAGCTGCTGTTGTGGGAATCGGCCATACGGCGGCAGCGTCTCTCCATTCCTAAATCTGGTCACTGGGGCAGCAGAGCTTTCCTGGAAGTCGTGTTCCGAGGTTGTCAATTTGAATGGAATGTGCCAGGAAAAAAACCCCTAATTTTATGTCTCAGTACATCATCTTCATTGTTATAATTTAATTTTCTTAATCAGGTTAATGATTCGAATATTATTTGTTCTAGATGTACACAAACTGGTTCATTTGTACATCATCTATCTCTATTCATGTACAGATCGTCTTCCCATGTAAATTAATACACAGTGTTCAGTAGACCTCCCTTGGTATATGGTCGGTCTTTTTGATATATGTATTTAATATGTATTGGTATACGTATGGCAACCGTAATCTTCATTTGTCCATTGCTCCCACCTTTCCTTTTAGAAAGCCATAGTTGTTTTCTAAGCCTGTGAGTGTCTTTCTCTGTGGAAATAAGTCCATTTGTGTCAGTTGTTAGATATCTAACACTTACAAATGATATCATAAGATACTTGTCTTTTGCGTTCCGACTGACCTCATGTTCCGGGATAATCTCCAGGATCATCTATGGTGCTGCAAAGAGCAGTGTGTCATTGTTTTCCACGGCTAATATTCCACTGTGTACATGGACCACTTCTTCTTTGTCCGTTCCTCTGTTCATGGACATTTTGGTTGCTTCCACGTCTTGGCTTTTGTGAATACTGCGTCAGTGCACCTTTGCCAGCCTGTGTCTTCTCGACTCTGGTCTTCTCAGGTGAAAGGCCCAGCGGTGGGCCTGCTGGATTGAATGGTCCCTCACTCTTTACTTGGAAACGCAGTTCCTTTCTGTTCTCATTATTGGCTCTTACCACTTTACATCTCACCAGCAGCTAGAGGGTACACAGTTCTCTAAAACCTCTTCAGCATTTATTGTTCGTAGGCATTTTGCTGATGGTCATTCGACTGGTGTGTGTCGAAACCTTTTCGTAGATTAGATTTGCATGAGTGTAATAATTCCTGATGTTGACCTTTTATCCATTTTCTTTTTAAAAAAAAAAAAAGTGTGTGTAAAACTTGCCTCTCATACGATCTCCTTGAAAACTTTGCTGTCCTTTGCGTTTTTTTGGCCATTCCCTAGCTCGGAACATTTTTTTGAGGGCAGGGGTCCTTTACAGCCCTGAGTCCTTGTGAATATTAAGTGACCGTTAGCTGTGGCTTAAAGCCGCTCTTGTGGGAAAGGGCCACAAGGCGGCACAATTTCTGCATTTAAATCTCAGGGTAGTTGGGCAACAGAGCCTTCCTGGAAATCATTTTAGTAGGCTGTAAATTAGAGGGGAATGTGCCAAGGCAAACCCCCAACCGCTTATATCTCCTTACTTCTTGTTTGTTTTTTAAATTTTATGTTTATTTTTTATCAGAGCCAAGTTGATAATAATCTTGTGTATGTTCTGGGTGTATAGAATCTGGTTCATTATGTCTATCTATGTATTCATCTTTGGATCCTTTCCCATGGACGTTATTCCAGAGTGTTGAGTGGACCTCTCCTGGTATTCCATAGGCCTTTGGTGATTATATGTTTCATATATATTAGTTTAGGTCCGTCACCCCCGTACCCTAATGTACCCATTCCTCCCACCTTTCCATTTGGTTAAACATAATTTTGATTTCTTAATCCATGAGTGTCCTTTTCTTGGAAATAAGTTCATGGGTATCATTTTTTAGGTCACACCTGTAAGTGATATCATAGGATATCTTTCTTTCGGTTTCTTTCTTACTTCCAGTGGTGTGATTATATCTCGGTCCTTCTATGGTGGTACAAACAGCACTGTTTCAGGCTTTTCCATGTCTACTATTCCATTATGTACATGGAGCAGTACTTCTGGTGCGTTCATCTATTGATGGCTATTTTGGTTGCTTCCAAGTGTTGGCTGTGGTAAATATTACTGCAGTGTAGGATTGCCAGCCGGTGTCTTTTGGATTCTGGTCTTCTCAGGTGCTAGACCCAGTAGTGGGCTTACCAGTTCATATGGTAGCTCAATTTTTACCTTGAAACGCACATTCATTCTGTCCTAACTACTGGCTGTTACCAGTTTACATCCCACCAGCAGCTAGAGGGTCCACAGTTCTCTAAAACCCCTTCCGCATGTATTGTTTGTGGACTGTTTTGCTGATGATCATTCTGTTGTGAGGTGAACGTTTTGATAGATTGGATTTGCATGTCTTTATTAACTTCTGATGTTGAGCATTTTTCCATGCCCATTTTTTGGTTAAAGGAAAAAAGAAAAGACAAAATGTGTGTAAAATATGCCTCTTGAAATTCTCTTCTTGAAAGGTTGCCCTCTTTTGAATTTTTTGGTCGATTTTCGACCCCAGAATTTTTTTTGAGGGCAGGTGTCATTTACAGGCCTGAAATGAAGGTGACTTTTAACTGACCATTAGCACTTGGTTTAAAACTGCTGTTGCAGGAAGGCCAAGATGCTGCAGGATTTCTCCATTCTCAAATCTGGTTACTAGGTCAACAGAGCCTTCCTGGAAGCTGTGTTCCAAGGTTGTAAGTTAGAATGGAATGAGCCAGGAAGAACCCCTATAATTGTATGCCTCATTACTTCCTGTTCGTTTTTTTTAATATAATTTTTATGTTTTATCACAGCAAATTTGATTATAATGTTTTGTTTGTTCTAGGTGTGCAAGATGTGTTTGCTTTACACCTATACATATATGTATTCATCTTGGGATCCATGTACCATGTAGGTTATGACACAGTGTTGCGTAGTCTTCTTTTGGAATTCCGGAGGTCTTTGGTGATTATATATTTCACGTGTGTTTGTATATCTCTGTTAACCCCGATATCCTAATGTATCCAATCTTCACAAATTTCCAGTGGGTTAACCATAAGTTTGTTGAATAAATCTGTGATTGCCTTCCTCTGTGGAAATATCTTCACTGGTATCAATTTTTAGGTAACACCTATAATTGATATCCTAGGATATGTGTCTTTCGCTTTCTGACTTACTTCAAGTTGTGTGATGACCTCCAGAGTCATCTATGGTTCTGCAAAGTGCATTGTTTCATTTTTTTTCCGTGGCTAATATTCCATCTGTACACGTACCGGTTCTTCTTTGTCCATTCGTCTCTTGATGGACTTTTTGGTTGTTTCCATGTCTTGGCTATTGTAATACTGCTGCAGTGCAGTTTTGCCTGCCTGTGCCTTTCCATTTCTGTCTTCCTAGGTGATAGGCCAAGGAGTGGGCCTGCGGGATCATATGGCATCTCAATGTTTACCTTTTAAAGGCAGCTCCCTTCTGTTTTCCTTCGTGGCACTTACCAGTTTATGAGCCACTTACAGTCGAGGGTATGCATTTCTTCATAACCTCTTCAGCATTTATTGTTTGTATTTTTGTGCTGATGGTCATTCTGACCGGTGTGAGCTGATACCTTTTTGTGGCTGGATTTGCATATGTCTTGTAATTCCTTATATGGAGCTTATAGCCATGTACTTTTTTTTTTTTGCTTTTTAAAGAGTGAGTACAGCTTACCTATTCAAATGGTTTCTTGAAGTATGTGCCATATTTTGAATTTTTTTGGCCATTACCTCCCTCAGCACATTTTGTTGGCAGGTGTCATTTATAGCCCTGCAGTCCTTGGGAATATGAAGTGTCCTTTAGCACAGGCTTTCAAACTGCTGTTGCGGCAAACGGCCACAGGGCCGCAGCATTTCTACATTCCCCACTCTGGTTACTAGGGAAACCGTACCTTCCTGGAAGTAGTGTTCCTTGGTTGTACGTTCGAGTGGAATGTGCCCGGATAAACCCCCAAAGCTTATGTCTCCTTACTTATGTTTGTTTTTTGTATTTAGTTTATATTTTCTATCGGAGTAATATTCCATTGTGTACGTGGACCACTTTTTCTTTGTGCATTCATCTGTTGATGGACATTGTGGTTGTTCCAAGTCTTGGCTAGGGTACATAGTGCTGCAGTGTAGGATTGTCAGCCTGTGTCTTTTTGATTCTGGTCTTCTCGGGTGATAGGCCCAGTAGTGGGCCTACCAGATCATATGGTAGCCCAATTTTTACCTTTAAACGCACCTCCTTTCTGTTCTCATTACTGGCTGTTACCTTTTGACACCCCACCAGCAGCTAGATGGTACACAGGTCTCTAAAACCCCTTGACCATTTATTGTTTAGAGATTTTTTGCTGATGATCATTCTGACTGTTGTCAGGTAAAAGTTTTTGTAGATTGCATTTGCATGTCTTTATTAATTCCTGATGTTGAACTTTTTCCAGGGCCTTTTTGGTTAAAGAAGAATAAAAAAGAAAGAAAAGAAAAAATGTGAGTTAAATATGCCTCTTGAAATTGTCTTCTTGAAAGCTTGCCCTCTTTTGAATTTTTTCGTCGATATTCGAATCCAGGATATGTTTTTGAGGGCAGGTGTCATTTACTGAGCTGCAGTTCTTGTGACTATCAAGTGACCCTTAGCACGGTGTTTAAAGCTGCTTTTGCGGGAGACGGTCACAAGGCTGCGGCATTTCTCCATCCCCAGATCTGGTTAACTAGGCCCAAAGAGCCTTCCTGGGTGTAATGTTCCAACTTGTAAATTAAAGTGGAATGTGCCAGGAAAAACCCCCATAAATTTATGTCTCATTCCTTCTTGTTGGTTTTCTTAATTTAATTTTTATTTGTTATCACAGCAAATTTGATTACAATGTTTTGTTTGTTCTAAGTGTGTAAGATGGGGTTCTTTTACACATATACATATATCTGTTCATCTTCGGATCCATTTCCCATGTGGGTTATGACACACTGTTGAGCCGTCTTCTCTTGGTATTCCGTAGGTCTTTGGTGCTTATATATTTCACACGTGTTGGTATATCCCTGTTTCCCGCAGTATCCTAATTTATTCCATCCTCACCCCTTTCCATTTGGCTAACCATACGTTTGTTGATCGAATCTTTGATTGCCTTTCTCTGTGAAAAATCTTCATTGGTATCCAATTTTAGGTAACCCCATTAAGTGATATCATAGGATATGTGTCCTTCGCTTTCTGCCTTACTTCAAGTTGTGATTACCTCTAGACTCATCTATGGTGCTGCAAACGGCATTGTTTCATTTTTTTCCTTGGCTAATATTCCATCTGTACGTGTACCAGTTCTTCTTTTCCATTCATCTTTTGATGGACTTTTTGGTAGCTTCCATGTCTTGGCTATTGTAATACTGCTGCACTGCAGTTTTGCCTGCCTGTGTCTGTCTGATTCTGTCTTCTTAGGTCATAGGCCCAGGAGTGTGCCTGCTGAATCCTATGGTACCTCAATGTGGATCCGTTAAAGGCACCTCCATTCCGTTTTCATTAGTGTCTCTTACCAGTTTAGTCTCACTTAGAGATGAGGGTACGCATTTCTCCACAGCCCCTTCAGCATTTACTGTTTGCAGAATTTTGCTGATGGTCATTCTGACCGGTGTGAGCTGATACGTTTTTGTAGATTGGATTTGCATGTCTTTTATGATGAGCTAATGATGAGCATTTTTCCACGCCTTTTTGCTGTTGTTGTTGTTACAAAGAAAACTAAAGTGCTTGTAAAATATACCTCTTGAAATTGTCTTCTTGAAACCTTGCCCTCTTTTGTATTTTTCGGTCGATTTTCGACCCCAGGATTTTTTTTGAGGGCGTGTGTCACTTTCAGGCTTGCAAGTGTTGTTAATATTTAGTGACCTTTAGCGCTGGGTTGAAAGCTGCTGTTGTGGGAATCGGCCATACGGCGGCAGCGTCTCTCCATTCCTAAATCTGGTCACTGGGGCAGCAGAGCTTTCCTGGAAGTCGTGTTCCGAGGTTGTCAATTTGAATGGAATGTGCCAGGAAAAAAACCCCTAATTTTATGTCTCAGTACATCATCTTCATTGTTATAATTTAATTTTCTTAATCAGGTTAATGATTCGAATATTATTTGTTCTAGATGTACACAAACTGGTTCATTTGTACATCATCTATCTCTATTCATGTACAGATCGTCTTCCCATGTAAATTAATACACAGTGTTCAGTAGACCTCCCTTGGTATATGGTCGGTCTTTTTGATATATGTATTTAATATGTATTGGTATACGTATGGCAACCGTAATCTTCATTTGTCCATTGCTCCCACCTTTCCTTTTAGAAAGCCATAGTTGTTTTCTAAGCCTGTGAGTGTCTTTCTCTGTGGAAATAAGTCCATTTGTGTCAGTTGTTAGATATCTAACACTTACAAATGATATCATAAGATACTTGTCTTTTGCGTTCCGACTGACCTCATGTTCCGGGATAATCTCCAGGATCATCTATGGTGCTGCAAAGAGCAGTGTGTCATTGTTTTCCACGGCTAATATTCCACTGTGTACATGGACCACTTCTTCTTTGTCCGTTCCTCTGTTCATGGACATTTTGGTTGCTTCCACGTCTTGGCTTTTGTGAATACTGCGTCAGTGCACCTTTGCCAGCCTGTGTCTTCTCGACTCTGGTCTTCTCAGGTGAAAGGCCCAGCGGTGGGCCTGCTGGATTGAATGGTCCCTCACTCTTTACTTGGAAACGCAGTTCCTTTCTGTTCTCATTATTGGCTCTTACCACTTTACATCTCACCAGCAGCTAGAGGGTACACAGTTCTCTAAAACCTCTTCAGCATTTATTGTTCGTAGGCATTTTGCTGATGGTCATTCGACTGGTGTGTGTCGAAACCTTTTCGTAGATTAGATTTGCATGAGTGTAATAATTCCTGATGTTGACCTTTTATCCATTTTCTTTTTAAAAAAAAAAAAAAGTGTGTGTAAAACTTGCCTCTCATACGATCTCCTTGAAAACTTTGCTGTCCTTTGCGTTTTTTTGGCCATTCCCTAGCTCGGAACATTTTTTTGAGGGCAGGGGTCCTTTACAGCCCTGAGTCCTTGTGAATATTAAGTGACCGTTAGCTGTGGCTTAAAGCCGCTCTTGTGGGAAAGGGCCACAAGGCGGCACAATTTCTGCATTTAAATCTCAGGGTAGTTGGGCAACAGAGCCTTCCTGGAAATCATTTTAGTAGGCTGTAAATTAGAGGGGAATGTGCCAAGGCAAACCCCCAACCGCTTATATCTCCTTACTTCTTGTTTGTTTTTTAAATTTTATGTTTATTTTTTATCAGAGCCAAGTTGATAATAATCTTGTGTATGTTCTGGGTGTATAGAATCTGGTTCATTATGTCTATCTATGTATTCATCTTTGGATCCTTTCCCATGGACGTTATTCCAGAGTGTTGAGTGGACCTCTCCTGGTATTCCATAGGCCTTTGGTGATTATATGTTTCATATATATTAGTTTAGGTCCGTCACCCCCGTACCCTAATGTACCCATTCCTCCCACCTTTCCATTTGGTTAAACATAATTTTGATTTCTTAATCCATGAGTGTCCTTTTCTTGGAAATAAGTTCATGGGTATCATTTTTTAGGTCACACCTGTAAGTGATATCATAGGATATCTTTCTTTCGGTTTCTTTCTTACTTCCAGTGGTGTGATTATATCTCGGTCCTTCTATGGTGGTACAAACAGCACTGTTTCAGGCTTTTCCATGTCTACTATTCCATTATGTACATGGAGCAGTACTTCTGGTGCGTTCATCTATTGATGGCTATTTTGGTTGCTTCCAAGTGTTGGCTGTGGTAAATATTACTGCAGTGTAGGATTGCCAGCCGGTGTCTTTTGGATTCTGGTCTTCTCAGGTGCTAGACCCAGTAGTGGGCTTACCAGTTCATATGGTAGCTCAATTTTTACCTTGAAACGCACATTCATTCTGTCCTAACTACTGGCTGTTACCAGTTTACATCCCACCAGCAGCTAGAGGGTCCACAGTTCTCTAAAACCCCTTCCGCATGTATTGTTTGTGGACTGTTTTGCTGATGATCATTCTGTTGTGAGGTGAACGTTTTGATAGATTGGATTTGCATGTCTTTATTAACTTCTGATGTTGAGCATTTTTCCATGCCCATTTTTTGGTTAAAGGAAAAAAGAAAAGACAAAATGTGTGTAAAATATGCCTCTTGAAATTCTCTTCTTGAAAGGTTGCCCTCTTTTGAATTTTTTGGTCGATTTTTGACCCCAGAATTTTTTTTGAGGGCAGGTGTCATTTACAGGCCTGAAATGAAGGTGACTTTTAACTGACCATTAGCACTTGGTTTAAAACTGCTGTTGCAGGAAGGCCAAGATGCTGCAGGATTTCTCCATTCTCAAATCTGGTTACTAGGTCAACAGAGCCTTCCTGGAAGCTGTGTTCCAAGGTTGTAAGTTAGAATGGAATGAGCCAGGAAGAACCCCTATAATTGTATGCCTCATTACTTCCTGTTCGTTTTTTTTAATTTAATTTTTATGTTTTATCACAGCAAATTTGATTATAATGTTTTGTTTGTTCTAGGTGTGCAAGATGTGTTTGCTTTACACCTATACATATATGTATTCATCTTGGGATCCATGTACCATGTAGGTTATGACACAGTGTTGCGTAGTCTTCTTTTGGAATTCCGGAGGTCTTTGGTGATTATATATTTCACGTGTGTTTGTATATCTCTGTTAACCCCGATATCCTAATGTATCCAATCTTCACAAATTTCCAGTGGGTTAACCATAAGTTTGTTGAATAAATCTGTGATTGCCTTCCTCTGTGGAAATATCTTCACTGGTATCAATTTTTAGGTAACACCTATAATTGATATCCTAGGATATGTGTCTTTCGCTTTCTGACTTACTTCAAGTTGTGTGATGACCTCCAGAGTCATCTATGGTTCTGCAAAGTGCATTGTTTCATTTTTTTTCCGTGGCTAATATTCCATCTGTACACGTACCGGTTCTTCTTTGTCCATTCGTCTCTTGATGGACTTTTTGGTTGTTTCCATGTCTTGGCTATTGTAATACTGCTGCAGTGCAGTTTTGCCTGCCTGTGCCTTTCCATTTCTGTCTTCCTAGGTGATAGGCCAAGGAGTGGGCCTGCGGGATCATATGGTATCTCAATGTTTACCTTTTAAAGGCAGCTCCCTTCTGTTTTCCTTCGTGGCACTTACCAGTTTATGAGCCACTTACAGTCGAGGGTATGCATTTCTTCATAACCTCTTCAGCATTTATTGTTTGTATTTTTGTGCTGATGGTCATTCTGACCGGTGTGAGCTGATACCTTTTTGTGGCTGGATTTGCATATGTCTTGTAATTCCTTATATGGAGCTTATAGCCATGTACTTTTTTTTTTTTGCTTTTTAAAGAGTGAGTACAGCTTACCTATTCAAATGGTTTCTTGAAGTATGTGCCATATTTTGAATTTTTTTGGCCATTACCTCCCTCAGCACATTTTGTTGGCAGGTGTCATTTATAGCCCTGCAGTCCTTGGGAATATGAAGTGTCCTTTAGCACAGGCTTTCAAACTGCTGTTGCGGCAAACGGCCACAGGGCCGCAGCATTTCTACATTCCCCACTCTGGTTACTAGGGAAACCGTACCTTCCTGGAAGTAGTGTTCCTTGGTTGTACGTTCGAGTGGAATGTGCCCGGATAAACCCCCAAAGCTTATGTCTCCTTACTTATGTTTGTTTTTTGTATTTAGTTTATATTTTCTATCGGAGTAATATTCCATTGTGTACGTGGACCACTTTTTCTTTGTGCATTCATCTGTTGATGGACATTGTGGTTGTTCCAAGTCTTGGCTAGGGTACATAGTGCTGCAGTGTAGGATTGTCAGCCTGTGTCTTTTTGATTCTGGTCTTCTCGGGTGATAGGCCCAGTAGTGGGCCTACCAGATCATATGGTAGCCCAATTTTTACCTTTAAACGCACCTCCTTTCTGTTCTCATTACTGGCTGTTACCTTTTGACACCCCACCAGCAGCTAGATGGTACACAGGTCTCTAAAACCCCTTGACCATTTATTGTTTAGAGATTTTTTGCTGATGATCATTCTGACTGTTGTCAGGTAAAAGTTTTTGTAGATTGCATTTGCATGTCTTTATTAATTCCTGATGTTGAACTTTTTCCAGGGCCTTTTTGGTTAAAGAAGAATAAAAAAGAAAGAAAAGAAAAAATGTGAGTTAAATATGCCTCTTGAAATTGTCTTCTTGAAAGCTTGCCCTCTTTTGAATTTTTTCGTCGATATTCGAATCCAGGATATGTTTTTGAGGGCAGGTGTCATTTACTGAGCTGCAGTTCTTGTGACTATCAAGTGACCCTTAGCACGGTGTTTAAAGCTGCTTTTGCGGGAGACGGTCACAAGGCTGCGGCATTTCTCCATCCCCAGATCTGGTTAACTAGGGCCAAAGAGCCTTCCTGGGTGTAATGTTCCAACTTGTAAATTAAAGTGGAATGTGCCAGGAAAAACCCCCATAAATTTATGTCTCATTCCTTCTTGTTGGTTTTCTTAATTTAATTTTTATTTGTTATCACAGCAAATTTGATTACAATGTTTTGTTTGTTCTAAGTGTGTAAGATGGGGTTCTTTTACACATATACATATATCTGTTCATCTTCGGATCCATTTCCCATGTGGGTTATGACACACTGTTGAGCCGTCTTCTCTTGGTATTCCGTAGGTCTTTGGTGCTTATATATTTCACACGTGTTGGTATATCCCTGTTTCCCGCAGTATCCTAATTTATTCCATCCTCACCCCTTTCCATTTGGCTAACCATACGTTTGTTGATCGAATCTTTGATTGCCTTTCTCTGTGAAAAATCTTCATTGGTATCCAATTTTAGGTAACCCCATTAAGTGATATCATAGGATATGTGTCCTTCGCTTTCTGCCTTACTTCAAGTTGTGATTACCTCTAGACTCATCTATGGTGCTGCAAACGGCATTGTTTCATTTTTTTCCTTGGCTAATATTCCATCTGTACGTGTACCAGTTCTTCTTTTCCATTCATCTTTTGATGGACTTTTTGGTAGCTTCCATGTCTTGGCTATTGTAATACTGCTGCACTGCAGTTTTGCCTGCCTGTGTCTGTCTGATTCTGTCTTCTTAGGTCATAGGCCCAGGAGTGTGCCTGCTGAATCCCATGGTACCTCAATGTGGATCCGTTAAAGGCACCTCCATTCCGTTTTCATTAGTGTCTCTTACCAGTTTAGTCTCACTTAGAGATGAGGGTACGCATTTCTCCACAGCCCCTTCAGCATTTACTGTTTGCAGAATTTTGCTGATGGTCATTCTGACCGGTGTGAGCTGATACGTTTTTGTAGATTGGATTTGCATGTCTTTTATGATGAGCTAATGATGAGCATTTTTCCACGCCTTTTTGCTGTTGTTGTTGTTACAAAGAAAACTAAAGTGCTTGTAAAATATACCTCTTGAAATTGTCTTCTTGAAACCTTGCCCTCTTTTGTATTTTTCGGTCGATTTTCGACCCCAGGATTTTTTTTGAGGGCGTGTGTCACTTTCAGGCTTGCAAGTGTTGTTAATATTTAGTGACCTTTAGCGCTGGGTTGAAAGCTGCTGTTGTGGGAATCGGCCATACGGCGGCAGCGTCTCTCCATTCCTAAATCTGGTCACTGGGGCAGCAGAGCTTTCCTGGAAGTCGTGTTCCGAGGTTGTCAATTTGAATGGAATGTGCCAGGAAAAAAACCCCTAATTTTATGTCTTAGTACATCATCTTCATTGTTATAATTTAATTTTCTTAATCAGGTTAATGATTCGAATATTATTTGTTCTAGATGTACACAAACTGGTTCATTTGTACATCATCTATCTCTATTCATGTACAGATCGTCTTCCCATGTAAATTAATACACAGTGTTCAGTAGACCTCCCTTGGTATATGGTCGGTCTTTTTGATATATGTATTTAATATGTATTGGTATACGTATGGCAACCGTAATCTTCATTTGTCCATTGCTCCCACCTTTCCTTTTAGAAAGCCATAGTTGTTTTCTAAGCCTGTGAGTGTCTTTCTCTGTGGAAATAAGTCCATTTGTGTCAGTTGTTAGATATCTAACACTTACAAATGATATCATAAGATACTTGTCTTTTGCGTTCCGACTGACCTCATGTTCCGGGATAATCTCCAGGATCATCTATGGTGCTGCAAAGAGCAGTGTGTCATTGTTTTCCACGGCTAATATTCCACTGTGTACATGGACCACTTCTTCTTTGTCCGTTCCTCTGTTCATGGACATTTTGGTTGCTTCCACGTCTTGGCTTTTGTGAATACTGCGTCAGTGCACCTTTGCCAGCCTGTGTCTTCTCGACTCTGGTCTTCTCAGGTGAAAGGCCCAGCGGTGGGCCTGCTGGATTGAATGGTCCCTCACTCTTTACTTGGAAACGCAGTTCCTTTCTGTTCTCATTATTGGCTCTTACCACTTTACATCTCACCAGCAGCTAGAGGGTACACAGTTCTCTAAAACCTCTTCAGCATTTATTGTTCGTAGGCATTTTGCTGATGGTCATTCGACTGGTGTGTGTCGAAACCTTTTCGTAGATTAGATTTGCATGAGTGTAATAATTCCTGATGTTGACCTTTTATCCATTTTCTTTTTAAAAAAAAAAAAAGTGTGTGTAAAACTTGCCTCTCATACGATCTCCTTGAAAACTTTGCTGTCCTTTGCGTTTTTTTGGCCATTCCCTAGCTCGGAACATTTTTTTGAGGGCAGGGGTCCTTTACAGCCCTGAGTCCTTGTGAATATTAAGTGACCGTTAGCTGTGGCTTAAAGCCGCTCTTGTGGGAAAGGGCCACAAGGCGGCACAATTTCTGCATTTAAATCTCAGGGTAGTTGGGCAACAGAGCCTTCCTGGAAATCATTTTAGTAGGCTGTAAATTAGAGGGGAATGTGCCAAGGCAAACCCCCAACCGCTTATATCTCCTTACTTCTTGTTTGTTTTTTAAATTTTATGTTTATTTTTTATCAGAGCCAAGTTGATAATAATCTTGTGTATGTTCTGGGTGTATAGAATCTGGTTCATTATGTCTATCTATGTATTCATCTTTGGATCCTTTCCCATGGACGTTATTCCAGAGTGTTGAGTGGACCTCTCCTGGTATTCCATAGGCCTTTGGTGATTATATGTTTCATATATATTAGTTTAGGTCCGTCACCCCCGTACCCTAATGTACCCATTCCTCCCACCTTTCCATTTGGTTAAACATAATTTTGATTTCTTAATCCATGAGTGTCCTTTTCTTGGAAATAAGTTCATGGGTATCATTTTTTAGGTTACACCTGTAAGTGATATCATAGGATATCTTTCTTTCGGTTTCTTTCTTACTTCCAGTGGTGTGATTATATCTCGGTCCTTCTATGGTGGTACAAACAGCACTGTTTCAGGCTTTTCCATGTCTACTATTCCATTATGTACATGGAGCAGTACTTCTGGTGCGTTCATCTATTGATGGCTATTTTGGTTGCTTCCAAGTGTTGGCTGTGGTAAATATTACTGCAGTGTAGGATTGCCAGCCGGTGTCTTTTGGATTCTGGTCTTCTCAGGTGCTAGACCCAGTAGTGGGCTTACCAGTTCATATGGTAGCTCAATTTTTACCTTGAAACGCACATTCATTCTGTCCTAACTACTGGCTGTTACCAGTTTACATCCCACCAGCAGCTAGAGGGTCCACAGTTCTCTAAAACCCCTTCCGCATGTATTGTTTGTGGACTGTTTTGCTGATGATCATTCTGTTGTGAGGTGAACGTTTTGATAGATTGGATTTGCATGTCTTTATTAACTTCTGATGTTGAGCATTTTTCCATGCCCATTTTTTGGTTAAAGGAAAAAAGAAAAGACAAAATGTGTGTAAAATATGCCTCTTGAAATTCTCTTCTTGAAAGGTTGCCCTCTTTTGAATTTTTTGGTCGATTTTCGACCCCAGAATTTTTTTTGAGGGCAGGTGTCATTTACAGGCCTGAAATGAAGGTGACTTTTAACTGACCATTAGCACTTGGTTTAAAACTGCTGTTGCAGGAAGGCCAAGATGCTGCAGGATTTCTCCATTCTCAAATCTGGTTACTAGGTCAACAGAGCCTTCCTGGAAGCTGTGTTCCAAGGTTGTAAGTTAGAATGGAATGAGCCAGGAAGAACCCCTATAATTGTATGCCTCATTACTTCCTGTTCGTTTTTTTTAATTTAATTTTTATGTTTTATCACAGCAAATTTGATTATAATGTTTTGTTTGTTCTAGGTGTGCAAGATGTGTTTGCTTTACACCTATACATATATGTATTCATCTTGGGATCCATGTACCATGTAGGTTATGACACAGTGTTGCGTAGTCTTCTTTTGGAATTCCGGAGGTCTTTGGTGATTATATATTTCACGTGTGTTTGTATATCTCTGTTAACCCCGATATCCTAATGTATCCAATCTTCACAAATTTCCAGTGGGTTAACCATAAGTTTGTTGAATAAATCTGTGATTGCCTTCCTCTGTGGAAATATCTTCACTGGTATCAATTTTTAGGTAACACCTATAATTGATATCCTAGGATATGTGTCTTTCGCTTTCTGACTTACTTCAAGTTGTGTGATGACCTCCAGAGTCATCTATGGTTCTGCAAAGTGCATTGTTTCATTTTTTTTCCGTGGCTAATATTCCATCTGTACACGTACCGGTTCTTCTTTGTCCATTCGTCTCTTGATGGACTTTTTGGTTGTTTCCATGTCTTGGCTATTGTAATACTGCTGCAGTGCAGTTTTGCCTGCCTGTGCCTTTCCATTTCTGTCTTCCTAGGTGATAGGCCAAGGAGTGGGCCTGCGGGATCATATGGTATCTCAATGTTTACCTTTTAAAGGCAGCTCCCTTCTGTTTTCCTTCGTGGCACTTACCAGTTTATGAGCCACTTACAGTCGAGGGTATGCATTTCTTCATAACCTCTTCAGCATTTATTGTTTGTATTTTTGTGCTGATGGTCATTCTGACCGGTGTGAGCTGATACCTTTTTGTGGCTGGATTTGCATATGTCTTGTAATTCCTTATATGGAGCTTATAGCCATGTACTTTTTTTTTTTTGCTTTTTAAAGAGTGAGTACAGCTTACCTATTCAAATGGTTTCTTGAAGTATGTGCCATATTTTGAATTTTTTTGGCCATTACCTCCCTCAGCACATTTTGTTGGCAGGTGTCATTTATAGCCCTGCAGTCCTTGGGAATATGAAGTGTCCTTTAGCACAGGCTTTCAAACTGCTGTTGCGGCAAACGGCCACAGGGCCGCAGCATTTCTACATTCCCCACTCTGGTTACTAGGGAAACCGTACCTTCCTGGAAGTAGTGTTCCTTGGTTGTACGTTCGAGTGGAATGTGCCCGGATAAACCCCCAAAGCTTATGTCTCCTTACTTATGTTTGTTTTTTGTATTTAGTTTATATTTTCTATCGGAGTAATATTCCATTGTGTACGTGGACCACTTTTTCTTTGTGCATTCATCTGTTGATGGACATTGTGGTTGTTCCAAGTCTTGGCTAGGGTACATAGTGCTGCAGTGTAGGATTGTCAGCCTGTGTCTTTTTGATTCTGGTCTTCTCGGGTGATAGGCCCAGTAGTGGGCCTACCAGATCATATGGTAGCCCAATTTTTACCTTTAAACGCACCTCCTTTCTGTTCTCATTACTGGCTGTTACCTTTTGACACCCCACCAGCAGCTAGATGGTACACAGGTCTCTAAAACCCCTTGACCATTTATTGTTTAGAGATTTTTTGCTGATGATCATTCTGACTGTTGTCAGGTAAAAGTTTTTGTAGATTGCATTTGCATGTCTTTATTAATTCCTGATGTTGAACTTTTTCCAGGGCCTTTTTGGTTAAAGAAGAATAAAAAAGAAAGAAAAGAAAAAATGTGAGTTAAATATGCCTCTTGAAATTGTCTTCTTGAAAGCTTGCCCTCTTTTGAATTTTTTCGTCGATATTCGAATCCAGGATATGTTTTTGAGGGCAGGTGTCATTTACTGAGCTGCAGTTCTTGTGACTATCAAGTGACCCTTAGCACGGTGTTTAAAGCTGCTTTTGCGGGAGACGGTCACAAGGCTGCGGCATTTCTCCATCCCCAGATCTGGTTAACTAGGCCCAAAGAGCCTTCCTGGGTGTAATGTTCCAACTTGTAAATTAAAGTGGAATGTGCCAGGAAAAACCCCCATAAATTTATGTCTCATTCCTTCTTGTTGGTTTTCTTAATTTAATTTTTATTTGTTATCACAGCAAATTTGATTACAATGTTTTGTTTGTTCTAAGTGTGTAAGATGGGGTTCTTTTACACATATACATATATCTGTTCATCTTCGGATCCATTTCCCATGTGGGTTATGACACACTGTTGAGCCGTCTTCTCTTGGTATTCCGTAGGTCTTTGGTGCTTATATATTTCACACGTGTTGGTATATCCCTGTTTCCCGCAGTATCCTAATTTATTCCATCCTCACCCCTTTCCATTTGGCTAACCATACGTTTGTTGATCGAATCTTTGATTGCCTTTCTCTGTGAAAAATCTTCATTGGTATCCAATTTTAGGTAACCCCATTAAGTGATATCATAGGATATGTGTCCTTCGCTTTCTGCCTTACTTCAAGTTGTGATTACCTCTAGACTCATCTATGGTGCTGCAAACGGCATTGTTTCATTTTTTTCCTTGGCTAATATTCCATCTGTACGTGTACCAGTTCTTCTTTTCCATTCATCTTTTGATGGACTTTTTGGTAGCTTCCATGTCTTGGCTATTGTAATACTGCTGCACTGCAGTTTTGCCTGCCTGTGTCTGTCTGATTCTGTCTTCTTAGGTCATAGGCCCAGGAGTGTGCCTGCTGAATCCCATGGTACCTCAATGTGGATCCGTTAAAGGCACCTCCATTCCGTTTTCATTAGTGTCTCTTACCAGTTTAGTCTCACTTAGAGATGAGGGTACGCATTTCTCCACAGCCCCTTCAGCATTTACTGTTTGCAGAATTTTGCTGATGGTCATTCTGACCGGTGTGAGCTGATACGTTTTTGTAGATTGGATTTGCATGTCTTTTATGATGAGCTAATGATGAGCATTTTTCCACGCCTTTTTGCTGTTGTTGTTGTTACAAAGAAAACTAAAGTGCTTGTAAAATATACCTCTTGAAATTGTCTTCTTGAAACCTTGCCCTCTTTTGTATTTTTCGGTCGATTTTCGACCCCAGGATTTTTTTTGAGGGCGTGTGTCACTTTCAGGCTTGCAAGTGTTGTTAATATTTAGTGACCTTTAGCGCTGGGTTGAAAGCTGCTGTTGTGGGAATCGGCCATACGGCGGCAGCGTCTCTCCATTCCTAAATCTGGTCACTGGGGCAGCAGAGCTTTCCTGGAAGTCGTGTTCCGAGGTTGTCAATTTGAATGGAATGTGCCAGGAAAAAAACCCCTAATTTTATGTCTTAGTACATCATCTTCATTGTTATAATTTAATTTTCTTAATCAGGTTAATGATTCGAATATTATTTGTTCTAGATGTACACAAACTGGTTCATTTGTACATCATCTATCTCTATTCATGTACAGATCGTCTTCCCATGTAAATTAATACACAGTGTTCAGTAGACCTCCCTTGGTATATGGTCGGTCTTTTTGATATATGTATTTAATATGTATTGGTATACGTATGGCAACCGTAATCTTCATTTGTCCATTGCTCCCACCTTTCCTTTTAGAAAGCCATAGTTGTTTTCTAAGCCTGTGAGTGTCTTTCTCTGTGGAAATAAGTCCATTTGTGTCAGTTGTTAGATATCTAACACTTACAAATGATATCATAAGATACTTGTCTTTTGCGTTCCGACTGACCTCATGTTCCGGGATAATCTCCAGGATCATCTATGGTGCTGCAAAGAGCAGTGTGTCATTGTTTTCCACGGCTAATATTCCACTGTGTACATGGACCACTTCTTCTTTGTCCGTTCCTCTGTTCATGGACATTTTGGTTGCTTCCACGTCTTGGCTTTTGTGAATACTGCGTCAGTGCACCTTTGCCAGCCTGTGTCTTCTCGACTCTGGTCTTCTCAGGTGAAAGGCCCAGCGGTGGGCCTGCTGGATTGAATGGTCCCTCACTCTTTACTTGGAAACGCAGTTCCTTTCTGTTCTCATTATTGGCTCTTACCACTTTACATCTCACCAGCAGCTAGAGGGTACACAGTTCTCTAAAACCTCTTCAGCATTTATTGTTCGTAGGCATTTTGCTGATGGTCATTCGACTGGTGTGTGTCGAAACCTTTTCGTAGATTAGATTTGCATGAGTGTAATAATTCCTGATGTTGACCTTTTATCCATTTTCTTTTTAAAAAAAAAAAAAGTGTGTGTAAAACTTGCCTCTCATACGATCTCCTTGAAAACTTTGCTGTCCTTTGCGTTTTTTTGGCCATTCCCTAGCTCGGAACATTTTTTTGAGGGCAGGGGTCCTTTACAGCCCTGAGTCCTTGTGAATATTAAGTGACCGTTAGCTGTGGCTTAAAGCCGCTCTTGTGGGAAAGGGCCACAAGGCGGCACAATTTCTGCATTTAAATCTCAGGGTAGTTGGGCAACAGAGCCTTCCTGGAAATCATTTTAGTAGGCTGTAAATTAGAGGGGAATGTGCCAAGGCAAACCCCCAACCGCTTATATCTCCTTACTTCTTGTTTGTTTTTTAAATTTTATGTTTATTTTTTATCAGAGCCAAGTTGATAATAATCTTGTGTATGTTCTGGGTGTATAGAATCTGGTTCATTATGTCTATCTATGTATTCATCTTTGGATCCTTTCCCATGGACGTTATTCCAGAGTGTTGAGTGGACCTCTCCTGGTATTCCATAGGCCTTTGGTGATTATATGTTTCATATATATTAGTTTAGGTCCGTCACCCCCGTACCCTAATGTACCCATTCCTCCCACCTTTCCATTTGGTTAAACATAATTTTGATTTCTTAATCCATGAGTGTCCTTTTCTTGGAAATAAGTTCATGGGTATCATTTTTTAGGTTACACCTGTAAGTGATATCATAGGATATCTTTCTTTCGGTTTCTTTCTTACTTCCAGTGGTGTGATTATATCTCGGTCCTTCTATGGTGGTACAAACAGCACTGTTTCAGGCTTTTCCATGTCTACTATTCCATTATGTACATGGAGCAGTACTTCTGGTGCGTTCATCTATTGATGGCTATTTTGGTTGCTTCCAAGTGTTGGCTGTGGTAAATATTACTGCAGTGTAGGATTGCCAGCCGGTGTCTTTTGGATTCTGGTCTTCTCAGGTGCTAGACCCAGTAGTGGGCTTACCAGTTCATATGGTAGCTCAATTTTTACCTTGAAACGCACATTCATTCTGTCCTAACTACTGGCTGTTACCAGTTTACATCCCACCAGCAGCTAGAGGGTCCACAGTTCTCTAAAACCCCTTCCGCATGTATTGTTTGTGGACTGTTTTGCTGATGATCATTCTGTTGTGAGGTGAACGTTTTGATAGATTGGATTTGCATGTCTTTATTAACTTCTGATGTTGAGCATTTTTCCATGCCCATTTTTTGGTTAAAGGAAAAAAGAAAAGACAAAATGTGTGTAAAATATGCCTCTTGAAATTCTCTTCTTGAAAGGTTGCCCTCTTTTGAATTTTTTGGTCGATTTTCGACCCCAGAATTTTTTTTGAGGGCAGGTGTCATTTACAGGCCTGAAATGAAGGTGACTTTTAACTGACCATTAGCACTTGGTTTAAAACTGCTGTTGCAGGAAGGCCAAGATGCTGCAGGATTTCTCCATTCTCAAATCTGGTTACTAGGTCAACAGAGCCTTCCTGGAAGCTGTGTTCCAAGGTTGTAAGTTAGAATGGAATGAGCCAGGAAGAACCCCTATAATTGTATGCCTCATTACTTCCTGTTCGTTTTTTTTAATTTAATTTTTATGTTTTATCACAGCAAATTTGATTATAATGTTTTGTTTGTTCTAGGTGTGCAAGATGTGTTTGCTTTACACCTATACATATATGTATTCATCTTGGGATCCATGTACCATGTAGGTTATGACACAGTGTTGCGTAGTCTTCTTTTGGAATTCCGGAGGTCTTTGGTGATTATATATTTCACGTGTGTTTGTATATCTCTGTTAACCCCGATATCCTAATGTATCCAATCTTCACAAATTTCCAGTGGGTTAACCATAAGTTTGTTGAATAAATCTGTGATTGCCTTCCTCTGTGGAAATATCTTCACTGGTATCAATTTTTAGGTAACACCTATAATTGATATCCTAGGATATGTGTCTTTCGCTTTCTGACTTACTTCAAGTTGTGTGATGACCTCCAGAGTCATCTATGGTTCTGCAAAGTGCATTGTTTCATTTTTTTTCCGTGGCTAATATTCCATCTGTACACGTACCGGTTCTTCTTTGTCCATTCGTCTCTTGATGGACTTTTTGGTTGTTTCCATGTCTTGGCTATTGTAATACTGCTGCAGTGCAGTTTTGCCTGCCTGTGCCTTTCCATTTCTGTCTTCCTAGGTGATAGGCCAAGGAGTGGGCCTGCGGGATCATATGGTATCTCAATGTTTACCTTTTAAAGGCAGCTCCCTTCTGTTTTCCTTCGTGGCACTTACCAGTTTATGAGCCACTTACAGTCGAGGGTATGCATTTCTTCATAACCTCTTCAGCATTTATTGTTTGTATTTTTGTGCTGATGGTCATTCTGACCGGTGTGAGCTGATACCTTTTTGTGGCTGGATTTGCATATGTCTTGTAATTCCTTATATGGAGCTTATAGCCATGTACTTTTTTTTTTTTGCTTTTTAAAGAGTGAGTACAGCTTACCTATTCAAATGGTTTCTTGAAGTATGTGCCATATTTTGAATTTTTTTGGCCATTACCTCCCTCAGCACATTTTGTTGGCAGGTGTCATTTATAGCCCTGCAGTCCTTGGGAATATGAAGTGTCCTTTAGCACAGGCTTTCAAACTGCTGTTGCGGCAAACGGCCACAGGGCCGCAGCATTTCTACATTCCCCACTCTGGTTACTAGGGAAACCGTACCTTCCTGGAAGTAGTGTTCCTTGGTTGTACGTTCGAGTGGAATGTGCCCGGATAAACCCCCAAAGCTTATGTCTCCTTACTTATGTTTGTTTTTTGTATTTAGTTTATATTTTCTATCGGAGTAATATTCCATTGTGTACGTGGACCACTTTTTCTTTGTGCATTCATCTGTTGATGGACATTGTGGTTGTTCCAAGTCTTGGCTAGGGTACATAGTGCTGCAGTGTAGGATTGTCAGCCTGTGTCTTTTTGATTCTGGTCTTCTCGGGTGATAGGCCCAGTAGTGGGCCTACCAGATCATATGGTAGCC
>NW_028124316.1:0-48488 GCF_965194825.1 Balaenoptera physalus | reverse complement strand
GTTCTTGTCAACAGAGCAGCCCTAAACTTTGGGGTGCCTGTGTCTTGCTGATTTTTAGTTTTCCCAATGTATACGCCCATGAGTGGAAGTGCCCTATGCGCTCTAAGCTGTGTTTTTTCGGTGTTTCAGGACACACCGTACACTTCTCCAGAGTGGCTGTTGGCAATTTACATCCCGCCCATCAGCGTAGCAAGGCTCCCATTTCTCCATGGCCTGTGCTGCATTTCTGGTTTTTACACTTTTTTCAGCATGGCCCTTTTGACCGATGGGAAGCGAGACTTCTTTGTAGCGCTGATTTGCCTTTCCATGTTGCTTGGTTGGCCAAAAAGGGCGTATGCGTTTTTTCCTGAATATATTCAGGAAAAAACGCATACGCCCTTTTTGGCCAAGGGCATCATTGTCGACGTTTTGCCGCTTTTCATGTGCTTTAAAGGCGATTCGAATCTACCTCCTGAAATCTGTTTCCTGCAATTCTGCCTTGCTTTCAAATCCTCTTCGTTGCCTTCCCTCAATATATTTGTGGACGAGAGTTATCATTTATAACTCTGCAGGTTTGTGAATTGCAGTGCCCCTGAGCTCCATTTTTCAACTCGCTTTTTTGGGAGCTGGCCGCAAAAGCGCAGGAGTGCCTCAGGCCCTATTCTGGTTGCGGGCGGCAGGCTGAGCCTGTGGTTAATTCTTCTTCCTGATGGGAAAATAGAGTGACCTGTGCCTGTCCCAACACCTAGAGCTAGTCTCTCATTGGCTCCCCCTCTTCCCCTTCATCCTCAGGACAAATTGCAAGCTGTACGGAACAGGAGGTTAAAGGTGCTGATGCTCCAAGGAGGGAGAGTGCTAGTAAAGCGGCTGGAATGGCGAACCCGAGCACAAGGAGATGAGAAATGAGGTGCGTTTTAGAAACCTTTCCCGATCACACGGTGTACCACCTTCTGGGTTTCTCATGCATGTTTTCGATGTAGGAAGATGCCCTTGAACCTGGAGATTTGGGACCCATGGGATGGGTAACAGGCAGTATTACTTTAAAGGCTCTGCCTTTGCTCCCCCAACCTCACCAAACCTCTCAGCGCCGAGAGTGTCCACCCTTCTGTCTCATCCAGCTGTGGGTCTAGATATGGTCAATCCAGGTTGCATCACAGCCCCTGAAAGAATTTTGTAGGAATTTCTCTCTCTTTCACTGTCTTTGTTTCACGGGTTTTTAAAAGTAATTTATTTTTATAATGGGGTTTAGCTGCTTTTCACGGCTGTGTTTATGCCGCTTTACACCCACTTGACTCACTTCCAGAGAGATATCAATACATAGGTTTGAAGATTCTTACTAGTCAGATATATTCTTGTGCGGTGAATAGGGGGTGTTGAGTCCAGTTCACTGAGCAAGGAGTAGGTCTTTCTATTACATATTGGGTTTATGGAACGGTATCTGAACTAATTTGAAACTCTTGTTTTATGCATCACCCCACCTCACCTTTCCCTTTAAGCAGCCATAGTGTGTTTTCTAAACGTGTGACTCTGTTCTGTTTTGTAATTCAGTTCAAGTGTAGCGGTTTTTACATTCCCTCTATAAGTGACAGCTTATGATAAGTGTCTTTTTCTGTGTGACTTATTTCACTTAGAATCGTCGTACCTAAATCCACTCATCATGCTGCTACTAGCCTTATGACATTGATTTCATGGCTGAGTGATATTCCATTGTACATAAGGACCACCACTTCTTTATCCATTTTTCTCTTTCCTGGGATATTTAAGGTGTCATGAAGTGGAGGTTCTTGTCAACAGAGCAGCCCTAAACTTTGGGGTGCCTGTGTCTTGCTGATTTTTAGTTTTCCCAATGTATACGCCCATGAGTGGAAGTGCCCTATGCGCTCTAAGCTGTGTTTTTTCGGTGTTTCAGGACACACCGTACACTTCTCCAGAGTGGCTGTTGGCAATTTACATCCCGCCCATCAGCGTAGCAAGGCTCCCATTTCTCCATGGCCTGTGCTGCATTTCTGGTTTTTACACTTTTTTCAGCATGGCCCTTTTGACCGATGGGAAGCGAGACTTCTTTGTAGCGCTGATTTGCCTTTCCATGTTGCTTGGTTGGCCAAAAAGGGCGTATGCGTTTTTTCCTGAATATATTCAGGAAAAAACGCATACGCCCTTTTTGGCCAAGGGCATCATTGTCGACGTTTTGCCGCTTTTCATGTGCTTTAAAGGCGATTCGAATCTACCTCCTGAAATCTGTTTCCTGCAATTCTGCCTTGCTTTCAAATCCTCTTCGTTGCCTTCCCTCAATATATCTGTGGACGAGAGTTATCATTTATAACTCTGCAGGTTTGTGAATTGCAGTGCCCCTGAGCTCCATTTTTCAACTCGCTTTTTTGGGAGCTGGCCGCAAAAGCGCAGGAGTGCCTCAGGCCCTATTCTGGTTGCGGGCGGCAGGCTGAGCCTGTGGTTAATTCTTCTTCCTGATGGGAAAATAGAGTGACCTGTGCCTGTCCCAACACCTAGAGCTAGTCTCTCATTGGCTCCCCCTCTTCCCCTTCATCCTCAGGACAAATTGCAAGCTGTACGGAACAGGAGGTTAAAGGTGCTGATGCTCCAAGGAGGGAGAGTGCTAGTAAAGCGGCTGGAATGGCGAACCCGAGCACAAGGAGATGAGAAATGAGGTGCGTTTTAGAAACCTTTCCCGATCACACGGTGTACCACCTTCTGGGTTTCTCATGCATGTTTTCGATGTAGGAAGATGCCCTTGAACCTGGAGATTTGGGACCCATGGGATGGGTAACAGGCAGTATTACTTTAAAGGCTCTGCCTTTGCTCCCCCAACCTCACCAAACCTCTCAGCGCCGAGAGTGTCCACCCTTCTGTCTCATCCAGCTGTGGGTCTAGATATGGTCAATCCAGGTTGCATCACAGCCCCTGAAAGAATTTTGTAGGAATTTCTCTCTCTTTCACTGTCTTTGTTTCACGGGTTTTTAAAAGTAATTTATTTTTATAATGGGGTTTAGCTGCTTTTCACGGCTGTGTTTATGCCGCTTTACACCCACTTGACTCACTTCCAGAGAGATATCAATACATAGGTTTGAAGATTCTTACTAGTCAGATATATTCTTGTGCGGTGAATAGGGGGTGTTGAGTCCAGTTCACTGAGCAAGGAGTAGGTCTTTCTATTACATATTGGGTTTATGGAACGGTATCTGAGCTAATTTGAAACCCTTGTTTTATGCATCACCCCACCTCACCTTTCCCTTTAAGCAGCCATAGTGTGTTTTCTAAACGTGTGACTCTGTTCTGTTTTGTAATTCAGTTCAAGTGTAGCAGTTTTTACATTCCCTCTATAAGTGACAGCTTATGATAAGTGTCTTTTTCTGTGTGACTTATTTCACTTAGAATCGTCGTACCTAAATCCACTCATCATGCTGCTACTAGCCTTATGACATTGATTTCATGGCTGAGTGATATTCCATTGTACATAAGGACCACCACTTCTTTATCCATTTTTCTCTTTCCTGGGATATTTAAGGTGTCATGAAGTGGAGGTTCTTGTCAACAGAGCAGCCCTAAACTTTGGGGTGCCTGTGTCTTGCTGATTTTTAGTTTTCCCAATGTATACGCCCATGAGTGGAAGTGCCCTATGCGCTCTAAGCTGTGTTTTTTCGGTGTTTCAGGACACACCGTACACTTCTCCAGAGTGGCTGTTGGCAATTTACATCCCGCCCATCAGCGTAGCAAGGCTCCCATTTCTCCATGGCCTGTGCTGCATTTCTGGTTTTTACACTTTTTTCAGCATGGCCCTTTTGACCGATGGGAAGCGAGACTTCTTTGTAGCGCTGATTTGCCTTTCCATGTTGCTTGGTTGGCCAAAAAGGGCGTATGCGTTTTTTCCTGAATATATTCAGGAAAAAACGCATACGCCCTTTTTGGCCAAGGGCATCATTGTCGACGTTTTGCCGCTTTTCATGTGCTTTAAAGGCGATTCGAATCTACCTCCTGAAATCTGTTTCCTGCAATTCTGCCTTGCTTTCAAATCCTCTTCGTTGCCTTCCCTCAATATATTTGTGGACGAGAGTTATCATTTATAACTCTGCAGGTTTGTGAATTGCAGTGCCCCTGAGCTCCATTTTTCAACTCGCTTTTTTGGGAGCTGGCCGCAAAAGCGCAGGAGTGCCTCAGGCCCTATTCTGGTTGCGGGCGGCAGGCTGAGCCTGTGGTTAATTCTTCTTCCTGATGGGAAAATAGAGTGACCTGTGCCTGTCCCAACACCTAGAGCTAGTCTCTTATTGGCTCCCCCTCTTCCCCTTCATCCTCAGGACAAATTGCAAGCTGTACGGAACAGGAGGTTAAAGGTGCTGATGCTCCAAGGAGGGAGAGTGCTAGTAAAGCGGCTGGAATGGCGAACCCGAGCACAAGGAGATGAGAAATGAGGTGCGTTTTAGAAACCTTTCCCGATCACACGGTGTACCACCTTCTGGGTTTCTCATGCATGTTTTCGATGTAGGAAGATGCCCTTGAACCTGGAGATTTGGGACCCATGGGATGGGTAACAGGCAGTATTACTTTAAAGGCTCTGCCTTTGCTCCCCCAACCTCACCAAACCTCTCAGCGCCGAGAGTGTCCACCCTTCTGTCTCATCCAGCTGTGGGTCTAGATATGGTCAATCCAGGTTGCATCACAGCCCCTGAAAGAATTTTGTAGGAATTTCTCTCTCTTTCACTGTCTTTGTTTCACGGGTTTTTAAAAGTAATTTATTTTTATAATGGGGTTTAGCTGCTTTTCACGGCTGTGTTTATGCCGCTTTACACCCACTTGACTCACTTCCAGAGAGATATCAATACATAGGTTTGAAGATTCTTACTAGTCAGATATATTCTTGTGCGGTGAATAGGGGGTGTTGAGTCCAGTTCACTGAGCAAGGAGTAGGTCTTTCTATTACATATTGGGTTTATGGAACGGTATCTGAACTAATTTGAAACTCTTGTTTTATGCATCACCCCACCTCACCTTTCCCTTTAAGCAGCCATAGTGTGTTTTCTAAACGTGTGACTCTGTTCTGTTTTGTAATTCAGTTCAAGTGTAGCGGTTTTTACATTCCCTCTATAAGTGACAGCTTATGATAAGTGTCTTTTTCTGTGTGACTTATTTCACTTAGAATCGTCGTACCTAAATCCACTCATCATGCTGCTACTAGCCTTATGACATTGATTTCATGGCTGAGTGATATTCCATTGTACATAAGGACCACCACTTCTTTATCCATTTTTCTCTTTCCTGGGATATTTAAGGTGTCATGAAGTGGAGGTTCTTGTCAACAGAGCAGCCCTAAACTTTGGGGTGCCTGTGTCTTGCTGATTTTTAGTTTTCCCAATGTATACGCCCATGAGTGGAAGTGCCCTATGCGCTCTAAGCTGTGTTTTTTCGGTGTTTCAGGACACACCGTACACTTCTCCAGAGTGGCTGTTGGCAATTTACATCCCGCCCATCAGCGTAGCAAGGCTCCCATTTCTCCATGGCCTGTGCTGCATTTCTGGTTTTTACACTTTTTTCAGCATGGCCCTTTTGACCGATGGGAAGCGAGACTTCTTTGTAGCGCTGATTTGCCTTTCCATGTTGCTTGGTTGGCCAAAAAGGGCGTATGCGTTTTTTCCTGAATATATTCAGGAAAAAACGCATACGCCCTTTTTGGCCAAGGGCATCATTGTCGACGTTTTGCCGCTTTTCATGTGCTTTAAAGGCGATTCGAATCTACCTCCTGAAATCTGTTTCCTGCAATTCTGCCTTGCTTTCAAATCCTCTTCGTTGCCTTCCCTCAATATATTTGTGGACGAGAGTTATCATTTATAACTCTGCAGGTTTGTGAATTGCAGTGCCCCTGAGCTCCATTTTTCAACTCGCTTTTTTGGGAGCTGGCCGCAAAAGCGCAGGAGTGCCTCAGGCCCTATTCTGGTTGCGGGCGGCAGGCTGAGCCTGTGGTTAATTCTTCTTCCTGATGGGAAAATAGAGTGACCTGTGCCTGTCCCAACACCTAGAGCTAGTCTCTTATTGGCTCCCCCTCTTCCCCTTCATCCTCAGGACAAATTGCAAGCTGTACGGAACAGGAGGTTAAAGGTGCTGATGCTCCAAGGAGGGAGAGTGCTAGTAAAGCGGCTGGAATGGCGAACCCGAGCACAAGGAGATGAGAAATGAGGTGCGTTTTAGAAACCTTTCCCGATCACACGGTGTACCACCTTCTGGGTTTCTCATGCATGTTTTCGATGTAGGAAGATGCCCTTGAACCTGGAGATTTGGGACCCATGGGATGGGTAACAGGCAGTATTACTTTAAAGGCTCTGCCTTTGCTCCCCCAACCTCACCAAACCTCTCAGCGCCGAGAGTGTCCACCCTTCTGTCTCATCCAGCTGTGGGTCTAGATATGGTCAATCCAGGTTGCATCACAGCCCCTGAAAGAATTTTGTAGGAATTTCTCTCTCTTTCACTGTCTTTGTTTCACGGGTTTTTAAAAGTAATTTATTTTTATAATGGGGTTTAGCTGCTTTTCACGGCTGTGTTTATGCCGCTTTACACCCACTTGACTCACTTCCAGAGAGATATCAATACATAGGTTTGAAGATTCTTACTAGTCAGATATATTCTTGTGCGGTGAATAGGGGGTGTTGAGTCCAGTTCACTGAGCAAGGAGTAGGTCTTTCTATTACATATTGGGTTTATGGAACGGTATCTGAACTAATTTGAAACTCTTGTTTTATGCATCACCCCACCTCACCTTTCCCTTTAAGCAGCCATAGTGTGTTTTCTAAACGTGTGACTCTGTTCTGTTTTGTAATTCAGTTCAAGTGTAGCGGTTTTTACATTCCCTCTATAAGTGACAGCTTATGATAAGTGTCTTTTTCTGTGTGACTTATTTCACTTAGAATCTTCGTACCTAAATCCACTCATCATGCTGCTACTAGCCTTATGACATTGATTTCATGGCTGAGTGATATTCCATTGTACATAAGGACCACCACTTCTTTATCCATTTTTCTCTTTCCTGGGATATTTAAGGTGTTATGAAGTGGAGGTTCTTGTCAACAGAGCAGCCCTAAACTTTGGGGTGCCTGTGTCTTGCTGATTTTTAGTTTTCCCAATGTATACGCCCATGAGTGGAAGTGCCCTATGCGCTCTAAGCTGTGTTTTTTCGGTGTTTCAGGACACACCGTACACTTCTCCAGAGTGGCTGTTGGCAATTTACATCCCGCCCATCAGCGTAGCAAGGCTCCCATTTCTCCATGGCCTGTGCTGCATTTCTGGTTTTTACACTTTTTTCAGCATGGCCCTTTTGACCGATGGGAAGCGAGACTTCTTTGTAGCGCTGATTTGCCTTTCCATGTTGCTTGGTTGGCCAAAAAGGGCGTATGCGTTTTTTCCTGAATATATTCAGGAAAAAACGCATACGCCCTTTTTGGCCAAGGGCATCATTTTCGACGTTTTGCTGCTTTTCATGTGGTTTAAAGGCGATTCGAATCTACCTCCTGAAATCTGTTTCCTGCAATTCTGCCTTGCTTTCAAATCCTCTTCGTTTCCTTCCCTCAATATATTTGTGGACGAGAGTTATCATTTATAACTCTGCAGGTTTGTGAATTGCAGTGCCCCTGAGCTCCATTTTTCAACTCGCTTTTTTGGGAGCTGGCCGCAAAAGCGCAGGAGTGCCTCAGGTCCTATTCTGGTTCCGGGCGGCAGGCTGAGCCTGTGGTTAATTCTACTTCCTGATGGGAAAATAGAGTGACCTGTGCCTGTCCCAACACCTAGAGCTAGTCTCTCATTGGCTCCCCCTCTTCCCGTTCATCCTCAGGACAAATTGCAAGCTGTACGGAACAGGAGGTTAAAGGTGCTGATGCTCCAAGGAGGGAGAGTGCTAGTAAAGCGGCTGGAATGGCGAACCCGAGCACAAGGAGATGAGAAATGAGGTGCGTTTTAGAAACCTTTCCCGATCACACGGTGTACCACCTTCTGGGTTTCTCATGCATGTTTTCGATGTAGGAAGATGCCCTTGAACCTGGAGATTTGGGACCCATGGGATGGGTAACAGGCAGTATTACTTTAAAGGCTCTGCCTTTGCTCCCCCAACCTCACCAAACCTCTCAGCCCCGAGAGTGTCCACCCTTCTGTCTCATCCAGCTGTGGGTCTAGATATGGTCAATCCAGGTTGCATCACAGCCCCTGAAAGAATTTTGTAGGAATTTCTCTCTCTTTCACTGTCTTTGTTTCACGGGTTTTTAAAAGTAATTTATTTTTATAATGGGGTTTAGCTGCTTTTCACGGCTGTGTTTATGCCGCTTTACACCCACTTGACTCACTTCCAGAGAGATATCAATACATAGGTTTGAAGATTCTTACTAGTCAGATATATTCTTGTGCGGTGAATAGGGGGTGTTGAGTCCAGTTCACTGAGCAAGGAGTAGGTCTTTCTATTACATATTGGGTTTATGGAACGGTATCTGAACTAATTTGAAACTCTTGTTTTATGCATCACCCCACCTCACCTTTCCCTTTAAGCAGCCATAGTGTGTTTTCTAAACGTGTGACTCTGTTCTGTTTTGTAATTCAGTTCAAGTGTAGCGGTTTTTACATTCCCTCTATATGTGACAGCTTATGATAAGTGTCTTTTTCTGTGTGACTTATTTCACTTAGAATCTTCGTACCTAAATCCACTCATCATGCTGCTACTAGCCTTATGACATTGATTTCATGGCTGAGTGATATTCCATTGTACATAAGGACCACCACTTCTTTATCCATTTTTCTCTTTCCTGGGATATTTAAGGTGTTATGAAGTGGAGGTTCTTGTCAACAGAGCAGCCCTAAACTTTGGGGTGCCTGTGTCTTGCTGATTTTTAGTTTTCCCAATGTATACGCCCATGAGTGGAAGTGCCCTATGCGCTCTAAGCTGTGTTTTTTCGGTGTTTCAGGACACACCGTACACTTCTCCAGAGTGGCTGTTGGCAATTTACATCCCGCCCATCAGCGTAGCAAGGCTCCCATTTCTCCATGGCCTGTGCTGCATTTCTGGTTTTTACACTTTTTTCAGCATGGCCCTTTTGACCGATGGGAAGCGAGACTTCTTTGTAGCGCTGATTTGCCTTTCCATGTTGCTTGGTTGGCCAAAAAGGGCGTATGCGTTTTTTCCTGAGTATATTCAGGAAAAAACGCATACGCCCTTTTTGGCCAAGGGCATCATTTTCGACGTTTTGCTGCTTTTCATGTGGTTTAAAGGCGATTCGAATCTACCTCCTGAAATCTGTTTCCTGCAATTCTGCCTTGCTTTCAAATCCTCTTCGTTGCCTTCCCTCAATATATTTGTGGACGAGAGTTATCATTTATAACTCTGCAGGTTTGTGAATTGCAGTGCCCCTGAGCTCCATTTTTCAACTCGCTTTTTTGGGAGCTGGCCGCAAAAGCGCAGGAGTGCCTCAGGTCCTATTCTGGTTCCGGGCGGCAGGCTGAGCCTGTGGTTAATTCTTCTTCCTGATGGGAAAATAGAGTGACCTGTGCCTGTCCCAACACCTAGAGCTAGTCTCTCATTGGCTCCCCCTCTTCCCCTTCATCCTCAGGACAAATTGCAAGCTGTACGGAACAGGAGGTTAAAGGTGCTGATGCTCCAAGGAGGGAGAGTGCTAGTAAAGCGGCTGGAATGGCGAACCGGAGCACAAGGAGATGAGAAATGAGGTGCGTTTTAGAAACCTTTCCCGATCACACGGTGTACCACCTTCTGGGTTTCTCATGCATGTTTTCGATGTAGGAAGATGCCCTTGAACCTGGAGATTTGGGACCCATGGGATGGGTAACAGGCAGTATTACTTTAAAGGCTCTGCCTTTGCTCCCCCAACCTCACCAAACCTCTCAGCCCCGAGAGTGTCCACCCTTCTGTCTCATCCAGCTGTGGGTCTAGATATGGTCAATCCAGGTTGCATCACAGCCCCTGAAAGAATTTTGTAGGAATTTCTCTCTCTTTCACTGTCTTTGTTTCACGGGTTTTTAAAAGTAATTTATTTTTATAATGGGGTTTAGCTGCTTTTCACGGCTGTGTTTATGCCGCTTTACACCCACTTGACTCACTTCCAGAGAGATATCAATACATAGGTTTGAAGATTCTTACTAGTCAGATATATTCTTGTGCGGTGAATAGGGGGTGTTGAGTCCAGTTCACTGAGCAAGGAGTAGGTCTTTCTATTACATATTGGGTTTATGGAACGGTATCGGAGCTAATTTGAAACCCTTGTTTTATGCATCACCCCACCTCACCTTTCCCTTTAAGCAGCCATAGTGTGTTTTCTAAACGTGTGACTCTGTTCTGTTTTGTAATTCAGTTCAAGTGTAGCGGTTTTTACATTCCCTCTATAAGTGACAGCTTATGATAAGTGTCTTTTTCTGTGTGACTTATTTCACTTAGAATCGTCGTACCTAAATCCACTCATCATACTGCTACTAGCCTTATGACATTGATTTCATGGCTGAGTGATATTCCATTGTACATAAGGACCACCACTTCTTTATCCATTTTTCTCTTTCCTGGGATATTTAAGGTGTCATGAAGTGGAGGTTCTTGTCAACAGAGCAGCCCTAAACTTTGGGGTGCCTGTGTCTTGCTGATTTTTAGTTTTCCCAATGTATACGCCCATGAGTGGAAGTGCCCTATGCGCTCTAAGCTGTGTTTTTTCGGTGTTTCAGGACACACCGTACACTTCTCCAGAGTGGCTGTTGGCAATTTACATCCCGCCCATCAGCGTAGCAAGGCTCCCATTTCTCCATGGCCTGTGCTGCATTTCTGGTTTTTACACTTTTTTCAGCATGGCCCTTTTGACCGATGGGAAGCGAGACTTCTTTGTAGCGCTGATTTGCCTTTCCATGTTGCTTGGTTGGCCAAAAAGGGCGTATGCGTTTTTTCCTGAATATATTCAGGAAAAAACGCATACGCCCTTTTTGGCCAAGGGCATCATTGTCGACGTTTTGCCGCTTTTCATGTGCTTTAAAGGCGATTCGAATCTACCTCCTGAAATCTGTTTCCTGCAATTCTGCCTTGCTTTCAAATCCTCTTCGTTGCCTTCCCTCAATATATTTGTGGACGAGAGTTATCATTTATAACTCTGCAGGTTTGTGAATTGCAGTGCCCCTGAGCTCCATTTTTCAACTCGCTTTTTTGGGAGCTGGCCGCAAAAGCGCAGGAGTGCCTCAGGCCCTATTCTGGTTGCGGGCGGCAGGCTGAGCCTGTGGTTAATTCTTCTTCCTGATGGGAAAATAGAGTGACCTGTGCCTGTCCCAACACCTAGAGCTAGTCTCTTATTGGCTCCCCCTCTTCCCCTTCATCCTCAGGACAAATTGCAAGCTGTACGGAACAGGAGGTTAAAGGTGCTGATGCTCCAAGGAGGGAGAGTGCTAGTAAAGCGGCTGGAATGGCGAACCGGAGCACAAGGAGATGAGAAATGAGGTGCGTTTTAGAAACCTTTCCCGATCACACGGTGTACCACCTTCTGGGTTTCTCATGCATGTTTTCGATGTAGGAAGATGCCCTTGAACCTGGAGATTTGGGACCCATGGGATGGGTAACAGGCAGTATTACTTTAAAGGCTCTGCCTTTGCTCCCCCAACCTCACCAAACCTCTCAGCCCCGAGAGTGTCCACCCTTCTGTCTCATCCAGCTGTGGGTCTAGATATGGTCAATCCAGGTTGCATCACAGCCCCTGAAAGAATTTTGTAGGAATTTCTCTCTCTTTCACTGTCTTTGTTTCACGGGTTTTTAAAAGTAATTTATTTTTATAATGGGGTTTAGCTGCTTTTCACGGCTGTGTTTATGCCGCTTTACACCCACTTGACTCACTTTCAGAGAGATATCAATACATAGGTTTGAAGATTCTTACTAGTCAGATATATTCTTGTGCGGTGAATAGGGGGTGTTGAGTCCAGTTCACTGAGCAAGGAGTAGGTCTTTCTATTACATATTGGGTTTATGGAACGGTATCTGAGCTAATTTGAAACCCTTGTTTTATGCATCACCCCACCTCACCTTTCCCTTTAAGCAGCCATAGTGTGTTTTCTAAACGTGTGACTCTGTTCTGTTTTGTAATTCAGTTCAAGTGTAGCGGTTTTTACATTCCCTCTATAAGTGATAGCTTATGATAAGTGTCTTTTTCTGTGTGACTTATTTCACTTAGAATCGTCGTACCTAAATCCACTCATCATGCTGCTACTAGCCTTATGACATTGATTTCATGGCTGAGTGATATTCCATTGTACATAAGGACCACCACTTCTTTATCCATTTTTCTCTGTCCTGGGATATTTAAGGTGTCATGAAGTGGAGGTTCTTGTCAACAGAGCAGCCCTAAACTTTGGGGTGCCTGTGTCTTGCTGATTTTTAGTTTTCCCAATGTATACGCCCATGAGTGGAAGTGCCCTATGCGCTCTAAGCTGTGTTTTTTCGGTGTTTCAGGACACACCGTACACTTCTCCAGAGTGGCTGTTGGCCATTTACATCCCGCCCATCAGCGTAGCAAGGCTCCCATTTCTCCATGGCCTGTCCTGCATTTCTGGTTTTTACACTTTTTCAGCATGGGCCTTTTGACCGATGGGAATCGAGACTTCTTTTTAGCACTGATTTGCCTTTCCAGGTTGCTTGGTTGGCCAAAAAGGGCGTATGCGTTTTTTCCTGAATATATTCAGGAAAAAACGCATACGCCCTTTTTGGCCAAGGGCATCATTGTCGACGTTTTGCTGCTTTTCATGTGGTTTAAAGGCGATTCGAATCTACCTCCTGAAATCTGTTTCCTGCAATTCTGCCTTGCTTTCAAATCCTCTTCGTTGCCTTCCCTCAATATATTCGTGGACGAGAGTTATCATTTATAACTCTGCAGGTTTGTGAATTGCAGTGCCCCTGAGCTCCATTTTTCAACTCGCTTTTTTGGGAGCTGGCCGCAAAAGCGCAGGAGTGCCTCAGGTCCTATTCTGGTTCCGGGCGGCAGGCTGAGCCTGTGGTTAATTCTTCTTCCTGATGGGAAAATAGAGTGACCTGTGCCTGTCCCAACACCTAGAGCTAGTCTCTCATTGGCTCCCCCTCTTCCCGTTCATCCTCAGGACAAATTGCAAGCTGTACGGAACAGGAGGTTAAAGGTGCTGATGCTCCAAGGAGGGAGAGTGCTAGTAAAGCGGCTGGAATGGCGAACCCGAGCACAAGGAGATGAGAAATGAGGTGCGTTTTAGAAACCTTTCCCGATCACACGGTGTACCACCTTCTGGGTTTCTCATGCATGTTTTCGATGTAGGAAGATGCCCTTGAACCTGGAGATTTGGGACCCATGGGATGGGTAACAGGCAGTATTACTTTAAAGGCTCTGCCTTTGCTCCCCCAACCTCACCAAACCTCTCAGCGCCGAGAGTGTCCACCCTTCTGTCTCATCCAGCTGTGGGTCTAGATATGGTCAATCCAGGTTGCATCACAGCCCCTGAAAGAATTTTGTAGGAATTTCTCTCTCTTTCACTGTCTTTGTTTCACGGGTTTTTAAAAGTAATTTATTTTTATAATGGGGTTTAGCTGCTTTTCACGGCTGTGTTTATGCCGCTTTACACCCACTTGACTCACTTCCAGAGAGATATCAATACATAGGTTTGAAGATTCTTACTAGTCAGATATATTCTTGTGCGGTGAATAGGGGGTGTTGAGTCCAGTTCACTGAGCAAGGAGTAGGTCTTTCTATTACATATTGGGTTTATGGAACGGTATCTGAACTAATTTGAAACTCTTGTTTTATGCATCACCCCACCTCACCTTTCCCTTTAAGCAGCCATAGTGTGTTTTCTAAACGTGTGACTCTGTTCTGTTTTGTAATTCAGTTCAAGTGTAGCGGTTTTTACATTCCCTCTATAAGTGACAGCTTATGATAAGTGTCTTTTTCTGTGTGACTTATTTCACTTAGAATCGTCGTACCTAAATCCACTCATCATGCTGCTACTAGCCTTATGACATTGATTTCATGGCTGAGTGATATTCCATTGTACATAAGGACCACCACTTCTTTATCCATTTTTCTCTTTCCTGGGATATTTAAGGTGTCATGAAGTGGAGGTTCTTGTCAACAGAGCAGCCCTAAACTTTGGGGTGCCTGTGTCTTGCTGATTTTTAGTTTTCCCAATGTATACGCCCATGAGTGGAAGTGCCCTATGCGCTCTAAGCTGTGTTTTTTCGGTGTTTCAGGACACACCGTACACTTCTCCAGAGTGGCTGTTGGCAATTTACATCCCGCCCATCAGCGTAGCAAGGCTCCCATTTCTCCATGGCCTGTGCTGCATTTCTGGTTTTTACACTTTTTTCAGCATGGCCCTTTTGACCGATGGGAAGCGAGACTTCTTTGTAGCGCTGATTTGCCTTTCCATGTTGCTTGGTTGGCCAAAAAGGGCGTATGCGTTTTTTCCTGAATATATTCAGGAAAAAACGCATACGCCCTTTTTGGCCAAGGGCATCATTGTCGACGTTTTGCCGCTTTTCATGTGCTTTAAAGGCGATTCGAATCTACCTCCTGAAATCTGTTTCCTGCAATTCTGCCTTGCTTTCAAATCCTCTTCGTTGCCTTCCCTCAATATATTTGTGGACGAGAGTTATCATTTATAACTCTGCAGGTTTGTGAATTGCAGTGCCCCTGAGCTCCATTTTTCAACTCGCTTTTTTGGGAGCTGGCCGCAAAAGCGCAGGAGTGCCTCAGGCCCTATTCTGGTTGCGGGCGGCAGGCTGAGCCTGTGGTTAATTCTTCTTCCTGATGGGAAAATAGAGTGACCTGTGCCTGTCCCAACACCTAGAGCTAGTCTCTTATTGGCTCCCCCTCTTCCCCTTCATCCTCAGGACAAATTGCAAGCTGTACGGAACAGGAGGTTAAAGGTGCTGATGCTCCAAGGAGGGAGAGTGCTAGTAAAGCGGCTGGAATGGCGAACCCGAGCACAAGGAGATGAGAAATGAGGTGCGTTTTAGAAACCTTTCCCGATCACACGGTGTACCACCTTCTGGGTTTCTCATGCATGTTTTCGATGTAGGAAGATGCCCTTGAACCTGGAGATTTGGGACCCATGGGATGGGTAACAGGCAGTATTACTTTAAAGGCTCTGCCTTTGCTCCCCCAACCTCACCAAACCTCTCAGCGCCGAGAGTGTCCACCCTTCTGTCTCATCCAGCTGTGGGTCTAGATATGGTCAATCCAGGTTGCATCACAGCCCCTGAAAGAATTTTGTAGGAATTTCTCTCTCTTTCACTGTCTTTGTTTCACGGGTTTTTAAAAGTAATTTATTTTTATAATGGGGTTTAGCTGCTTTTCACGGCTGTGTTTATGCCGCTTTACACCCACTTGACTCACTTCCAGAGAGATATCAATACATAGGTTTGAAGATTCTTACTAGTCAGATATATTCTTGTGCGGTGAATAGGGGGTGTTGAGTCCAGTTCACTGAGCAAGGAGTAGGTCTTTCTATTACATATTGGGTTTATGGAACGGTATCTCAACTAATTTGAAACTCTTGTTTTATGCATCACCCCACCTCACCTTTCCCTTTAAGCAGCCATAGTGTGTTTTCTAAACGTGTGACTCTGTTCTGTTTTGTAATTCAGTTCAAGTGTAGCGGTTTTTACATTCCCTCTATAAGTGACAGCTTATGATAAGTGTCTTTTTCTGTGTGACTTATTTCACTTAGAATCTTCGTACCTAAATCCACTCATCATGCTGCTACTAGCCTTATGACATTGATTTCATGGCTGAGTGATATTCCATTGTACATAAGGACCACCACTTCTTTATCCATTTTTCTCTTTCCTGGGATATTTAAGGTGTTATGAAGTGGAGGTTCTTGTCAACAGAGCAGCCCTAAACTTTGGGGTGCCTGTGTCTTGCTGATTTTTAGTTTTCCCAATGTATACGCCCATGAGTGGAAGTGCCCTATGCGCTCTAAGCTGTGTTTTTTCGGTGTTTCAGGACACACCGTACACTTCTCCAGAGTGGCTGTTGGCAATTTACATCCCGCCCATCAGCGTAGCAAGGCTCCCATTTCTCCATGGCCTGTGCTGCATTTCTGGTTTTTACACTTTTTTCAGCATGGCCCTTTTGACCGATGGGAAGCGAGACTTCTTTGTAGCGCTGATTTGCCTTTCCATGTTGCTTGGTTGGCCAAAAAGGGCGTATGCGTTTTTTCCTGAATATATTCAGGAAAAAACGCATACGCCCTTTTTGGCCAAGGGCATCATTTTCGACGTTTTGCTGCTTTTCATGTGGTTTAAAGGCGATTCGAATCTACCTCCTGAAATCTGTTTCCTGCAATTCTGCCTTGCTTTCAAATCCTCTTCGTTTCCTTCCCTCAATATATTTGTGGACGAGAGTTATCATTTATAACTCTGCAGGTTTGTGAATTGCAGTGCCCCTGAGCTCCATTTTTCAACTCGCTTTTTTGGGAGCTGGCCGCAAAAGCGCAGGAGTGCCTCAGGTCCTATTCTGGTTCCGGGCGGCAGGCTGAGCCTGTGGTTAATTCTACTTCCTGATGGGAAAATAGAGTGACCTGTGCCTGTCCCAACACCTAGAGCTAGTCTCTCATTGGCTCCCCCTCTTCCCGTTCATCCTCAGGACAAATTGCAAGCTGTACGGAACAGGAGGTTAAAGGTGCTGATGCTCCAAGGAGGGAGAGTGCTAGTAAAGCGGCTGGAATGGCGAACCCGAGCACAAGGAGATGAGAAATGAGGTGCGTTTTAGAAACCTTTCCCGATCACACGGTGTACCACCTTCTGGGTTTCTCATGCATGTTTTCGATGTAGGAAGATGCCCTTGAACCTGGAGATTTGGGACCCATGGGATGGGTAACAGGCAGTATTACTTTAAAGGCTCTGCCTTTGCTCCCCCAACCTCACCAAACCTCTCAGCCCCGAGAGTGTCCACCCTTCTGTCTCATCCAGCTGTGGGTCTAGATATGGTCAATCCAGGTTGCATCACAGCCCCTGAAAGAATTTTGTAGGAATTTCTCTCTCTTTCACTGTCTTTGTTTCACGGGTTTTTAAAAGTAATTTATTTTTATAATGGGGTTTAGCTGCTTTTCACGGCTGTGTTTATGCCGCTTTACACCCACTTGACTCACTTCCAGAGAGATATCAATACATAGGTTTGAAGATTCTTACTAGTCAGATATATTCTTGTGCGGTGAATAGGGGGTGTTGAGTCCAGTTCACTGAGCAAGGAGTAGGTCTTTCTATTACATATTGGGTTTATGGAACGGTATCTGAACTAATTTGAAACTCTTGTTTTATGCATCACCCCACCTCACCTTTCCCTTTAAGCAGCCATAGTGTGTTTTCTAAACGTGTGACTCTGTTCTGTTTTGTAATTCAGTTCAAGTGTAGCGGTTTTTACATTCCCTCTATATGTGACAGCTTATGATAAGTGTCTTTTTCTGTGTGACTTATTTCACTTAGAATCTTCGTACCTAAATCCACTCATCATGCTGCTACTAGCCTTATGACATTGATTTCATGGCTGAGTGATATTCCATTGTACATAAGGACCACCACTTCTTTATCCATTTTTCTCTTTCCTGGGATATTTAAGGTGTTATGAAGTGGAGGTTCTTGTCAACAGAGCAGCCCTAAACTTTGGGGTGCCTGTGTCTTGCTGATTTTTAGTTTTCCCAATGTATACGCCCATGAGTGGAAGTGCCCTATGCGCTCTAAGCTGTGTTTTTTCGGTGTTTCAGGACACACCGTACACTTCTCCAGAGTGGCTGTTGGCAATTTACATCCCGCCCATCAGCGTAGCAAGGCTCCCATTTCTCCATGGCCTGTGCTGCATTTCTGGTTTTTACACTTTTTTCAGCATGGCCCTTTTGACCGATGGGAAGCGAGACTTCTTTGTAGCGCTGATTTGCCTTTCCATGTTGCTTGGTTGGCCAAAAAGGGCGTATGCGTTTTTTCCTGAGTATATTCAGGAAAAAACGCATACGCCCTTTTTGGCCAAGGGCATCATTTTCGACGTTTTGCTGCTTTTCATGTGGTTTAAAGGCGATTCGAATCTACCTCCTGAAATCTGTTTCCTGCAATTCTGCCTTGCTTTCAAATCCTCTTCGTTGCCTTCCCTCAATATATTTGTGGACGAGAGTTATCATTTATAACTCTGCAGGTTTGTGAATTGCAGTGCCCCTGAGCTCCATTTTTCAACTCGCTTTTTTGGGAGCTGGCCGCAAAAGCGCAGGAGTGCCTCAGGTCCTATTCTGGTTCCGGGCGGCAGGCTGAGCCTGTGGTTAATTCTTCTTCCTGATGGGAAAATAGAGTGACCTGTGCCTGTCCCAACACCTAGAGCTAGTCTCTCATTGGCTCCCCCTCTTCCCCTTCATCCTCAGGACAAATTGCAAGCTGTACGGAACAGGAGGTTAAAGGTGCTGATGCTCCAAGGAGGGAGAGTGCTAGTAAAGCGGCTGGAATGGCGAACCGGAGCACAAGGAGATGAGAAATGAGGTGCGTTTTAGAAACCTTTCCCGATCACACGGTGTACCACCTTCTGGGTTTCTCATGCATGTTTTCGATGTAGGAAGATGCCCTTGAACCTGGAGATTTGGGACCCATGGGATGGGTAACAGGCAGTATTACTTTAAAGGCTCTGCCTTTGCTCCCCCAACCTCACCAAACCTCTCAGCCCCGAGAGTGTCCACCCTTCTGTCTCATCCAGCTGTGGGTCTAGATATGGTCAATCCAGGTTGCATCACAGCCCCTGAAAGAATTTTGTAGGAATTTCTCTCTCTTTCACTGTCTTTGTTTCACGGGTTTTTAAAAGTAATTTATTTTTATAATGGGGTTTAGCTGCTTTTCACGGCTGTGTTTATGCCGCTTTACACCCACTTGACTCACTTCCAGAGAGATATCAATACATAGGTTTGAAGATTCTTACTAGTCAGATATATTCTTGTGCGGTGAATAGGGGGTGTTGAGTCCAGTTCACTGAGCAAGGAGTAGGTCTTTCTATTACATATTGGGTTTATGGAACGGTATCTGAGCTAATTTGAAACCCTTGTTTTATGCATCACCCCACCTCACCTTTCCCTTTAAGCAGCCATAGTGTGTTTTCTAAACGTGTGACTCTGTTCTGTTTTGTAATTCAGTTCAAGTGTAGCGGTTTTTACATTCCCTCTATAAGTGACAGCTTATGATAAGTGTCTTTTTCTGTGTGACTTATTTCACTTAGAATCGTCGTACCTAAATCCACTCATCATACTGCTACTAGCCTTATGACATTGATTTCATGGCTGAGTGATATTCCATTGTACATAAGGACCACCACTTCTTTATCCATTTTTCTCTTTCCTGGGATATTTAAGGTGTCATGAAGTGGAGGTTCTTGTCAACAGAGCAGCCCTAAACTTTGGGGTGCCTGTGTCTTGCTGATTTTTAGTTTTCCCAATGTATACGCCCATGAGTGGAAGTGCCCTATGCGCTCTAAGCTGTGTTTTTTCGGTGTTTCAGGACACACCGTACACTTCTCCAGAGTGGCTGTTGGCAATTTACATCCCGCCCATCAGCGTAGCAAGGCTCCCATTTCTCCATGGCCTGTGCTGCATTTCTGGTTTTTACACTTTTTTCAGCATGGCCCTTTTGACCGATGGGAAGCGAGACTTCTTTGTAGCGCTGATTTGCCTTTCCATGTTGCTTGGTTGGCCAAAAAGGGCGTATGCGTTTTTTCCTGAATATATTCAGGAAAAAACGCATACGCCCTTTTTGGCCAAGGGCATCATTGTCGACGTTTTGCCGCTTTTCATGTGCTTTAAAGGCGATTCGAATCTACCTCCTGAAATCTGTTTCCTGCAATTCTGCCTTGCTTTCAAATCCTCTTCGTTGCCTTCCCTCAATATATTTGTGGACGAGAGTTATCATTTATAACTCTGCAGGTTTGTGAATTGCAGTGCCCCTGAGCTCCATTTTTCAACTCGCTTTTTTGGGAGCTGGCCGCAAAAGCGCAGGAGTGCCTCAGGCCCTATTCTGGTTGCGGGCGGCAGGCTGAGCCTGTGGTTAATTCTTCTTCCTGATGGGAAAATAGAGTGACCTGTGCCTGTCCCAACACCTAGAGCTAGTCTCTTATTGGCTCCCCCTCTTCCCCTTCATCCTCAGGACAAATTGCAAGCTGTACGGAACAGGAGGTTAAAGGTGCTGATGCTCCAAGGAGGGAGAGTGCTAGTAAAGCGGCTGGAATGGCGAACCGGAGCACAAGGAGATGAGAAATGAGGTGCGTTTTAGAAACCTTTCCCGATCACACGGTGTACCACCTTCTGGGTTTCTCATGCATGTTTTCGATGTAGGAAGATGCCCTTGAACCTGGAGATTTGGGACCCATGGGATGGGTAACAGGCAGTATTACTTTAAAGGCTCTGCCTTTGCTCCCCCAACCTCACCAAACCTCTCAGCCCCGAGAGTGTCCACCCTTCTGTCTCATCCAGCTGTGGGTCTAGATATGGTCAATCCAGGTTGCATCACAGCCCCTGAAAGAATTTTGTAGGAATTTCTCTCTCTTTCACTGTCTTTGTTTCACGGGTTTTTAAAAGTAATTTATTTTTATAATGGGGTTTAGCTGCTTTTCACGGCTGTGTTTATGCCGCTTTACACCCACTTGACTCACTTTCAGAGAGATATCAATACATAGGTTTGAAGATTCTTACTAGTCAGATATATTCTTGTGCGGTGAATAGGGGGTGTTGAGTCCAGTTCACTGAGCAAGGAGTAGGTCTTTCTATTACATATTGGGTTTATGGAACGGTATCTGAGCTAATTTGAAACCCTTGTTTTATGCATCACCCCACCTCACCTTTCCCTTTAAGCAGCCATAGTGTGTTTTCTAAACGTGTGACTCTGTTCTGTTTTGTAATTCAGTTCAAGTGTAGCGGTTTTTACATTCCCTCTATAAGTGATAGCTTATGATAAGTGTCTTTTTCTGTGTGACTTATTTCACTTAGAATCGTCGTACCTAAATCCACTCATCATGCTGCTACTAGCCTTATGACATTGATTTCATGGCTGAGTGATATTCCATTGTACATAAGGACCACCACTTCTTTATCCATTTTTCTCTGTCCTGGGATATTTAAGGTGTCATGAAGTGGAGGTTCTTGTCAACAGAGCAGCCCTAAACTTTGGGGTGCCTGTGTCTTGCTGATTTTTAGTTTTCCCAATGTATACGCCCATGAGTGGAAGTGCCCTATGCGCTCTAAGCTGTGTTTTTTCGGTGTTTCAGGACACACCGTACACTTCTCCAGAGTGGCTGTTGGCCATTTACATCCCGCCCATCAGCGTAGCAAGGCTCCCATTTCTCCATGGCCTGTCCTGCATTTCTGGTTTTTACACTTTTTCAGCATGGGCCTTTTGACCGATGGGAATCGAGACTTCTTTTTAGCACTGATTTGCCTTTCCAGGTTGCTTGGTTGGCCAAAAAGGGCGTATGCGTTTTTTCCTGAATATATTCAGGAAAAAACGCATACGCCCTTTTTGGCCAAGGGCATCATTGTCGACGTTTTGCTGCTTTTCATGTGGTTTAAAGGCGATTCGAATCTACCTCCTGAAATCTGTTTCCTGCAATTCTGCCTTGCTTTCAAATCCTCTTCGTTGCCTTCCCTCAATATATTCGTGGACGAGAGTTATCATTTATAACTCTGCAGGTTTGTGAATTGCAGTGCCCCTGAGCTCCATTTTTCAACTCGCTTTTTTGGGAGCTGGCCGCAAAAGCGCAGGAGTGCCTCAGGTCCTATTCTGGTTCCGGGCGGCAGGCTGAGCCTGTGGTTAATTCTACTTCCTGATGGGAAAATAGAGTGACCTGTGCCTGTCCCAACACCTAGAGCTAGTCTCTCATTGGCTCCCCCTCTTCCCGTTCATCCTCAGGACAAATTGCAAGCTGTACGGAACAGGAGGTTAAAGGTGCTGATGCTCCAAGGAGGGAGAGTGCTAGTAAAGCGGCTGGAATGGCGAACCCGAGCACAAGGAGATGAGAAATGAGGTGCGTTTTAGAAACCTTTCCCGATCACACGGTGTACCACCTTCTGGGTTTCTCATGCATGTTTTCGATGTAGGAAGATGCCCTTGAACCTGGAGATTTGGGACCCATGGGATGGGTAACAGGCAGTATTACTTTAAAGGCTCTGCCTTTGCTCCCCCAACCTCACCAAACCTCTCAGCCCCGAGAGTGTCCACCCTTCTGTCTCATCCAGCTGTGGGTCTAGATATGGTCAATCCAGGTTGCATCACAGCCCCTGAAAGAATTTTGTAGGAATTTCTCTCTCTTTCACTGTCTTTGTTTCACGGGTTTTTAAAAGTAATTTATTTTTATAATGGGGTTTAGCTGCTTTTCACGGCTGTGTTTATGCCGCTTTACACCCACTTGACTCACTTCCAGAGAGATATCAATACATAGGTTTGAAGATTCTTACTAGTCAGATATATTCTTGTGCGGTGAATAGGGGGTGTTGAGTCCAGTTCTCTGAGCAAGGAGTAGGTCTTTCTATTACATATTGGGTTTATGGAACGGTATCTGAACTAATTTGAAACTCTTGTTTTATGCATCACCCCACCTCACCTTTCCCTTTAAGCAGCCATAGTGTGTTTTCTAAACGTGTGACTCTGTTCTGTTTTGTAATTCAGTTCAAGTGTAGCGGTTTTTACATTCCCTCTATAAGTGACAGCTTATGATAAGTGTCTTTTTCTGTGTGACTTATTTCACTTAGAATCTTCGTACCTAAATCCACTCATCATGCTGCTACTAGCCTTATGACATTGATTTCATGGCTGAGTGATATTCCATTGTACATAAGGACCACCACTTCTTTATCCATTTTTCTCTTTCCTGGGATATTTAAGGTGTTATGAAGTGGAGGTTCTTGTCAACAGAGCAGCCCTAAACTTTGGGGTGCCTGTGTCTTGCTGATTTTTAGTTTTCCCAATGTATACGCCCATGAGTGGAAGTGCCCTATGCGCTCTAAGCTGTGTTTTTTCGGTGTTTCAGGACACACCGTACACTTCTCCAGAGTGGCTGTTGGCAATTTACATCCCGCCCATCAGCGTAGGAAGGCTCCCATTTCTCCATGGCCTGTGCTGCATTTCTGGTTTTTACACTTTTTTCAGCATGGCCCTTTTGACCGATGGGAAGCGAGACTTCTTTGTAGCGCTGATTTGCATTTCCATGTTGCTTGGTTGGCCAAAAAGGGCGTATGCGTTTTTTCCTGAATATATTCAGGAAAAAACGCATACGCCCTTTTTGGCCAAGGGCATCATTTTCGACGTTTTGCTGCTTTTCATGTGGTTTAAAGGCGATTCGAATCTACCTCCTGAAATCTGTTTCCTGCAATTCTGCCTTGCTTTCAAATCCTCTTCGTTGCCTTCCCTCAATATATTTGTGGACGAGAGTTATCATTTATAACTCTGCAGGTTTGTGAATTGCAGTGCCCCTGAGCTCCATTTTTCAACTCGCTTTTTTGGGAGCTGGCCGCAAAAGCGCAGGAGTGCCTCAGTTCCTATTCTGGTTCCGGGCGGCAGGTTGAGCCTGTGGTTAATTCTTCTTCCTGATGGGAAAATAGAGTGACCTGTGCCTGTCCCAACACCTAGAGCTAGTCTCTCATTGGCTCCCCCTCTTCTCCTTCATCCTCAGGACAAATTGCAAGCTGTACGGAACAGGAGGTTAAAGGTGCTGATGCTCCAAGGAGGGAGAGTGCTAGTAAAGCGGCTGGAATGGCGAACCGGAGCACAAGGAGATGAGAAATGAGGTGCGTTTTAGAAACCTTTCCCGATCACACGGTGTACCACCTTCTGGGTTTCTCATGCATGTTTTCGATGTAGGAAGATGCCCTTGAACCTGGAGATTTGGGACCCATGGGATGGGTAACAGGCAGTATTACTTTAAAGGCTCTGCCTTTGCTCCCCCAACCTCACCAAACCTCTCAGCGCCGAGAGTGTCCACCCTTCTGTCTCATCCAGCTGTGGGTCTAGATATGGTCAATCCAGGTTGCATCACAGCCCCTGAAAGAATTTTGTAGGAATTTCTCTCTCTTTCACTGTCTTTGTTTCACGGGTTTTTAAAAGTAATTTATTTTTATAATGGGGTTTAGCTGCTTTTCACGGCTGTGTTTATGCCGCTTTACACCCACTTGACTCACTTCCAGAGAGATATCAATACATAGGTTTGAAGATTCTTACTAGTCAGATATATTCTTGTGCGGTGAATAGGGGGTGTTGAGTCCAGTTCACTGAGCAAGGAGTAGGTCTTTCTATTACATATTGGGTTTATGGAACGGTATCTGAGCTAATTTGAAACCCTTGTTTTATGCATCACCCCACCTCACCTTTCCCTTTAAGCAGCCATAGTGTGTTTTCTAAACGTGTGACTCTGTTCTGTTTTGTAATTCAGTTCAAGTGTAGCGGTTTTTACATTCCCTCTATAAGTGACAGCTTATGATAAGTGTCTTTTTCTGTGTGACTTATTTCACTTAGAATCGTCGTACCTAAATCCACTCATCATGCTGCTACTAGCCTTATGACATTGATTTCATGGCTGAGTGATATTCCATTGTACATAAGGACCACCACTTCGTTATCCATTTTTCTCTTTCCTGGGATATTTAAGGTGTCATGAAGTGGAGGTTCTTGTCAACAGAGCAGCCCTAAACTTTGGGGTGCCTGTGTCTTGCTGATTTTTAGTTTTCCCAATGTATACGCCCATGAGTGGAAGTGCCCTATGCGCTCTAAGCTGTGTTTTTTCGGTGTTTCAGGACACACCGTACACTTCTCCAGAGTGGCTGTTGGCAATTTACATCCCGCCCATCAGCGTAGCAAGGCTCCCATTTCTCCATGGCCTGTGCTGCATTTCTGGTTTTTACACTTTTTTCAGCATGGCCCTTTTGACCGATGGGAAGCGAGACTTCTTTGTAGCGCTGATTTGCCTTTCCATGTTGCTTGGTTGGCCAAAAAGGGCGTATGCGTTTTTTCCTGAATATATTCAGGAAAAAACGCATACGCCCTTTTTGGCCAAGGGCATCATTGTCGACGTTTTGCCGCTTTTCATGTGCTTTAAAGGCGATTCGAATCTACCTCCTGAAATCTGTTTCCTGCAATTCTGCCTTGCTTTCAAATCCTCTTCGTTGCCTTCCCTCAATATATTTGTGGACGAGAGTTATCATTTATAACTCTGCAGGTTTGTGAATTGCAGTGCCCCTGAGCTCCATTTTTCAACTCGCTTTTTTGGGAGCTGGCCGCAAAAGCGCAGGAGTGCCTCAGGCCCCATTCTGGTTCCGGGCGGCAGGCTGAGCCTGTGGTTAATTCTTCTTCCTGATGGGAAAATAGAGTGACCTGTGCCTGTCCCAACACCTAGAGCTAGTCTCTCATTGGCTCCCCCTCTTCCCGTTCATCCTCAGGACAAATTGCAAGCTGTACGGAACAGGAGGTTAAAGGTGCTGATGCTCCAAGGAGGGAGAGTGCTAGTAAAGCGGCTGGAATGGCGAACCCGAGCACAAGGAGATGAGAAATGAGGTGCGTTTTAGAAACCTTTCCCGATCACACGGTGTACCACCTTCTGGGTTTCTCATGCATGTTTTCGATGTAGGAAGATGCCCTTGAACCTGTAGATTTGGGACCCATGGGATGGGTAACAGGCAATATTACTTTAAAGGCTCTGCCTTTGCTCCCCCAACCTCACCAAACCTCTCAGCCCCGAGAGTGTCCACCCTTCTGTCTCATCCAGCTGTGGGTCTAGATATGGTCAATCCAGGTTGCATCACAGCCCCTGAAAGAATTTTGTAGGAATTTCTCTCTCTTTCACTGTCTTTGTTTCACGGGTTTTTAAAAGTAATTTATTTTTATAATGGGGTTTAGCTGCTTTTCACGGCTGTGTTTATGCCGCTTTACACCCACTTGACTCACTTCCAGAGAGATATCAATACATAGGTTTGAAGATTCTTACTAGTCAGATATATTCTTGTGCGGTGAATAGGGGGTGTTGAGTCCAGTTCACTGAGCAAGGAGTAGGTCTTTCTATTACATATTGGGTTTATGGAACGGTATCGGAGCTAATTTGAAACCCTTGTTTTATGCATCACCCCACCTCACCTTTCCCTTTAAGCAGCCATAGTGTGTTTTCTAAACGTGTGACTCTGTTCTGTTTTGTAATTCAGTTCAAGTGTAGCGGTTTTTACATTCCCTCTATAAGTGACAGCTTATGATAAGTGTCTTTTTCTGTGTGACTTATTTCACTTAGAATCGTCGTACCTAAATCCACTCATCATGCTGCTACTAGCCTTATGACATTGATTTCATGGCTGAGTGATATTCCATTGTACATAAGGACCACCACTTCTTTATCCATTTTTCTCTTTCCTGGGATATTTAAGGTGTCATGAAGTGGAGGTTCTTGTCAACAGAGCAGCCCTAAACTTTGGGGTGCCTGTGTCTTGCTGATTTTTAGTTTTCCCAATGTATACGCCCATGAGTGGAAGTGCCCTATGCGCTCTAAGCTGTGTTTTTTCGGTGTTTCAGGACACACCGTACACTTCTCCAGAGTGGCTGTTGGCAATTTACATCCCGCCCATCAGCGTAGCAAGGCTCCCATTTCTCCATGGCCTGTGCTGCATTTCTGGTTTTTACACTTTTTTCAGCATGGCCCTTTTGACCGATGGGAAGCGAGACTTCTTTGTAGCGCTGATTTGCCTTTCCATGTTGCTTGGTTGGCCAAAAAGGGCGTATGCGTTTTTTCCTGAATATATTCAGGAAAAAACGCATACGCCCTTTTTGGCCAAGGGCATCATTGTCGACGTTTTGCCGCTTTTCATGTGCTTTAAAGGCGATTCGAATCTACCTCCTGAAATCTGTTTCCTGCAATTCTGCCTTGCTTTCAAATCCTCTTCGTTGCCTTCCCTCAATATATTTGTGGACGAGAGTTATCATTTATAACTCTGCAGGTTTGTGAATTGCAGTGCCCCTGAGCTCCATTTTTCAACTCGCTTTTTTGGGAGCTGGCCGCAAAAGCGCAGGAGTGCCTCAGGCCCTATTCTGGTTGCGGGCGGCAGGCTGAGCCTGTGGTTAATTCTTCTTCCTGATGGGAAAATAGAGTGACCTGTGCCTGTCCCAACACCTAGAGCTAGTCTCTTATTGGCTCCCCCTCTTCCCCTTCATCCTCAGGACAAATTGCAAGCTGTACGGAACAGGAGGTTAAAGGTGCTGATGCTCCAAGGAGGGAGAGTGCTAGTAAAGCGGCTGGAATGGCGAACCGGAGCACAAGGAGATGAGAAATGAGGTGCGTTTTAGAAACCTTTCCCGATCACACGGTGTACCACCTTCTGGGTTTCTCATGCATGTTTTCGATGTAGGAAGATGCCCTTGAACCTGGAGATTTGGGACCCATGGGATGGGTAACAGGCAGTATTACTTTAAAGGCTCTGCCTTTGCTCCCCCAACCTCACCAAACCTCTCAGCGCCGAGAGTGTCCACCCTTCTGTCTCATCCAGCTGTGGGTCTAGATATGGTCAATCCAGGTTGCATCACAGCCCCTGAAAGAATTTTGTAGGAATTTCTCTCTCTTTCACTGTCTTTGTTTCACGGGTTTTTAAAAGTAATTTATTTTTATAATGGGGTTTAGCTGCTTTTCACGGCTGTGTTTATGCCGCTTTACACCCACTTGACTCACTTTCAGAGAGATATCAATACATAGGTTTGAAGATTCTTACTAGTCAGATATATTCTTGTGCGGTGAATAGGGGGTGTTGAGTCCAGTTCACTGAGCAAGGAGTAGGTCTTTCTATTACATATTGGGTTTATGGAACGGTATCTGAGCTAATTTGAAACCCTTGTTTTATGCATCACCCCACCTCACCTTTCCCTTTAAGCAGCCATAGTGTGTTTTCTAAACGTGTGACTCTGTTCTGTTTTGTAATTCAGTTCAAGTGTAGCGGTTTTTACATTCCCTCTATAAGTGATAGCTTATGATAAGTGTCTTTTTCTGTGTGACTTATTTCACTTAGAATCGTCGTACCTAAATCCACTCATCATGCTGCTACTAGCCTTATGACATTGATTTCATGGCTGAGTGATATTCCATTGTACATAAGGACCACCACTTCTTTATCCATTTTTCTCTGTCCTGGGATATTTAAGGTGTCATGAAGTGGAGGTTCTTGTCAACAGAGCAGCCCTAAACTTTGGGGTGCCTGTGTCTTGCTGATTTTTAGTTTTCCCAATGTATACGCCCATGAGTGGAAGTGCCCTATGCGCTCTAAGCTGTGTTTTTTCGGTGTTTCAGGACACACCGTACACTTCTCCAGAGTGGCTGTTGGCCATTTACATCCCGCCCATCAGCGTAGCAAGGCTCCCATTTCTCCATGGCCTGTCCTGCATTTCTGGTTTTTACACTTTTTCAGCATGGGCCTTTTGACCGATGGGAATCGAGACTTCTTTTTAGCACTGATTTGCCTTTCCAGGTTGCTTGGTTGGCCAAAAAGGGCGTATGCGTTTTTTCCTGAATATATTCAGGAAAAAACGCATACGCCCTTTTTGGCCAAGGGCATCATTGTCGACGTTTTGCTGCTTTTCATGTGGTTTAAAGGCGATTCGAATCTACCTCCTGAAATCTGTTTCCTGCAATTCTGCCTTGCTTTCAAATCCTCTTCGTTGCCTTCCCTCAATATATTCGTGGACGAGAGTTATCATTTATAACTCTGCAGGTTTGTGAATTGCAGTGCCCCTGAGCTCCATTTTTCAACTCGCTTTTTTGGGAGCTGGCCGCAAAAGCGCAGGAGTGCCTCAGGTCCTATTCTGGTTCCGGGCGGCAGGCTGAGCCTGTGGTTAATTCTACTTCCTGATGGGAAAATAGAGTGACCTGTGCCTGTCCCAACACCTAGAGCTAGTCTCTCATTGGCTCCCCCTCTTCCCGTTCATCCTCAGGACAAATTGCAAGCTGTACGGAACAGGAGGTTAAAGGTGCTGATGCTCCAAGGAGGGAGAGTGCTAGTAAAGCGGCTGGAATGGCGAACCCGAGCACAAGGAGATGAGAAATGAGGTGCGTTTTAGAAACCTTTCCCGATCACACGGTGTACCACCTTCTGGGTTTCTCATGCATGTTTTCGATGTAGGAAGATGCCCTTGAACCTGGAGATTTGGGACCCATGGGATGGGTAACAGGCAGTATTACTTTAAAGGCTCTGCCTTTGCTCCCCCAACCTCACCAAACCTCTCAGCGCCGAGAGTGTCCACCCTTCTGTCTCATCCAGCTGTGGGTCTAGATATGGTCAATCCAGGTTGCATCACAGCCCCTGAAAGAATTTTGTAGGAATTTCTCTCTCTTTCACTGTCTTTGTTTCACGGGTTTTTAAAAGTAATTTATTTTTATAATGGGGTTTAGCTGCTTTTCACGGCTGTGTTTATGCCGCTTTACACCCACTTGACTCACTTCCAGAGAGATATCAATACATAGGTTTGAAGATTCTTACTAGTCAGATATATTCTTGTGCGGTGAATAGGGGGTGTTGAGTCCAGTTCACTGAGCAAGGAGTAGGTCTTTCTATTACATATTGGGTTTATGGAACGGTATCTGAACTAATTTGAAACTCTTGTTTTATGCATCACCCCACCTCACCTTTCCCTTTAAGCAGCCATAGTGTGTTTTCTAAACGTGTGACTCTGTTCTGTTTTGTAATTCAGTTCAAGTGTAGCGGTTTTTACATTCCCTCTATAAGTGACAGCTTATGATAAGTGTCTTTTTCTGTGTGACTTATTTCACTTAGAATCGTCGTACCTAAATCCACTCATCATGCTGCTACTAGCCTTATGACATTGATTTCATGGCTGAGTGATATTCCATTGTACATAAGGACCACCACTTCTTTATCCATTTTTCTCTTTCCTGGGATATTTAAGGTGTCATGAAGTGGAGGTTCTTGTCAACAGAGCAGCCCTAAACTTTGGGGTGCCTGTGTCTTTCTGATTTTTAGTTTTCCCAATGTATACGCCCATGAGTGGAAGTGCCCTATGTGCTCTAAGCTGTGTTGTTTCGGTGTTTCAGGACACACCGTACACTTCTCCAGAGTGGCTGTTGGCAATTTACATCCCGCCCATCAGCGTAGCAAGGCTCCCTTTTCTCCACGGCCTGTCCTGCATTTCTGGTTTTTACACTTTTTTCAACATGGACCTTTTGACCGATGGGAAGCGAGACTTCTTTGTAGCGCTGATTTGCCTTTCCAGGTTGCTTGGTTGGCCAAAAAGGGCGTATGCGTTTTTTCCTGAATATATTCAGGAAAAAACGCATACGCCCTTTTTGGCCAAGGGCATCATTGTCGACGTTTTGCCGCTTTTCATGTGCTTTAAGGGCGATTCGAATCTACCTCCTGAAATGCGTTTCCTGCAATTCTGCCTTGCTTTCAAATCCTCTTCGTTGTCTTCCCTCAATATATTTGTGGACGAGAGTTATCATTTATAACTCTGCAGGTTTGTGAATTGCAGTGCCCCTGAGCTCCATTTTTCAACTCGCTTTTTTGGGAGCTGGCCGCAAAAGCGCAGGAGTGCCTCAGGCCCTATTCTGGGTGCGGGTGGCAGGCTGAGCCTGTGGTTAATTCTTCTTCCTGATGGGAAAATAGAGTGACCTGTGCCTGTCCCAACACCTAGAGCTAGTCTCTCATTGGCTCCCCCTCTTCCCGTTCATCCTCAGGACAAATTGCAAGCTGTACGGAACAGGAGGTTAAAGGTGCTGATGCTCCAAAGAGGGAGAGTGCTAGTAAAGCGGCTGGAATGGCGAAGCCGAGCACAAGGAGATGAGAAATGAGGTGCGTTTTAGAAACCTTTCCCGATCACACGGTGTACCACCTTCTGGGTTTCTCATGCATGTTTTCGATGGAGTAAGATGCCCTTGAACCTGGAGATTTGGGACCCATGGGATGGGTAACAGGCAGTATTACTTTAAAGGCTCTGCCTTTGCTCCCCCAACCTCACCAAACCTCTCAGCCCCGAGAGTGTCCACCCTTCTGTCTCATCGAGCTGTGGGTCTAGATATGGTCAATCCAGGTTGCATCACAGCCCCTGAAAGAATTTTGTAAGAATTTCTCTCTCTTTCACTGTCTTTGTTTCACGGGTTTTCAAAGTAATTTATTTTTATAATGGGGTTTAGCTGCTTTTCACGGCTGTGTTTATGCCGCTTTACACCCACTTGACTCACTTCCAGAGAGATATCAATACATAGGTTTGAAGATTCTTACTAGTCAGATATATTCTTGTGCGGTGAATAGGGGGTGTTGAGTCCAGTTCACTGAGCAAGGAGTAGGTCTTTCTATTACATATTGGGCTTATGGAACGGTATCTGAGCTAATTTGAAACCCTTGTTTTATGCATCACCCCACCTCACCTTTCCCTTTAAGCAGCCATAGTGTGTTTTCTAAACGTGTGACTCTGTTCTGTTTTGTAATTCAGTTCAAGTGTAGCGGTTTTTACATTCCCTCTATAAGTGATAGCTTATGATAAGTGTCTTTTTCTGTGTGACTTATTTCACTTAGAATCGTCGTACCTAAATCCACTCATCATGCTGCTACTAGGCTTATGACATTGATTTCATGGCTGAGTGATATTCCATTGTACATAAGGACCACCACTTCTTTATCCATTTTTCTCTTTCCTGGGATATTCAAGGTGTGATGAAGTGGAGGTTCTTGTCAACAGAGCAGCCCTAAACTTTGGGGTGCCTGTGTCTTGCTGATTTTTAGTTTTCCCAATTTATACGCCCATGAGTGGAAGTGCCCTATGCGCTCTAAGCTGTGTTGTTTCGGTGTTTCAGGCACACCGTACACTTCTCCAGAGTGGCTGTTGGCAATTTACATCCCACCCATCAGCGTAGCAAGCCTCCCTTTTCTCCACGGCCTGTCCTGCATTTCTGGTTTTTACACTTTTTTCAGCATGGCCCTTTTGACCGATGGGAAGCGAGACTTCTTTGTAGCGCTGATTTGCCTTTCCAGGTTGCTTGGTTGGCCAAAAAGGGCGTATGCGTTTTTTCCTGAATATATTCAGGAAAAAACGCATACGCCCTTTTTGGTCAAGGGCATCATTGTCGACGTTTTGCCGCTTTTCATGTGCTTTAAAGGCGATTCGAAACTACCTCCTGAAATCTGTTTCCTGCAATTCTGCCTTGCTTTCAAATCCTCCTAGTTGCCTTCCCTCAATATATTTGTGGACGAGAGTTATCATTTATAACTCTGCAGGTGTGTGAATTGCAGTGCCCCTGAGCTCCATTTTTCAACTCGCTTTTTTGGGAGCTGACCGCAAAAGGGCAGGAATGCCTCAGGCCCTATTCTGGTTCCGGGCGGCAGGCTGAGCCTGTGGTTAATTCTTCTTCCTGAATGGAAAATAGAGTGACCTGTGCCTGTCCCAACACCTAGAGCTAGTCTCTCATTGGCTCCCCCTCTTCCCGTTCATCCTCAGGACAAATTGCAAGCTGTACGGAACAGGAGGTTAAAGGTGCTGATGCTCCAAGGAGGGAGAGTGCTAGTAAAGCGGCTGGAATGGCGAACCCGAGCACAAGGAGATGAGAAATGAGGTGCGTTTTAGAAACCTTTCCCGATCACACGGTGTACCACCTTCTGGGTTTCTCATGCACGTTTTCGGTGTAGGAAGATGCCCTTGAACCTGGAGATTTGGGACCCATGGGATGGGTAACAGGCAGTATTACTTTAAAGGCTCTGCCTTTGCTCCCCGAACCTCACCAAACCTCTCAGCCCCGAGAGTGTCCACCCTTCTGTCTCATCCAGCTGTGGGTCTAGATATGGTCAATCCAGGTTGCATCACAGCCCCTGAACGAATTTTGTAAGAATTTCTCTCTCTTTCACTGTCTTTGTTTCACGGGTTTTTAAAAGTAATTTATTTTTATAATGGGGTTTAGCTGCTTTTCACGGCTGTGTTTATGCCGCTTTACACCCACTTGACTCACTTCCAGAGAGATATCAATACATAGGTTTGAAGATTCTTACTAGTCAGATATATTCTTGTGCGGTGAATAGGGGGTGTTGAGTCCAGTTCACTGATTCTTGTGCGGTGAATAGGGGGTGTTGAGTCCAGTTCACTGAGCAAGGAGTAGGTCTTTCTATTACATATTGGGTTTATGGAACGGTATCTGAGCTAATTTGAAACCCTTGTTTTATGCATCACCCCACCTCACCTTTCCCTTTAAGCAGCCATAGTGTGTTTTCTAAACGTGTGACTCTGTTCTGTTTTGTAATTCAGTTCAAGTGTAGCGGTTTTTACATTCCCTGTATAAGTGACAGCTTATGATAAGTGTCTTTTTCTGTGTGACTTATTTCACTTAGAATCGTCGTACCTAAATCCACTCATCATGCTGCTACTAGCCTTATGACATTGATTTCATGGCTGAGTGATATTCCATTGTACATAAGGACCACCACTTCTTTATCCATTTTTCTCTTTCCTGGGATATTTAAGGTGTCATGAAGTGGAGGTTCTTGTCAACAGAGCAGCCCTAAACTTTGGGGTGCCTGTGTCTTGCTGATTTTTAGTTTTCCCAATGTATACGCCCATGAGTGGAAGTGCCCTATGAGCTCTAAGCTGTGTTTTTTCGGTGTTTCAGGACACACCGTACACTTCTCCAGAGTGGCTGTTGGCAATTTACATCCCGCCCATCAGCGTAGCAAGGCTCCCATTTCTCCATGGCCTGTGCTGCATTTCTGGTTTTTACACTTTTTTCAGCATGGCCCTTTTGACCGATGGGAAGCGAGACTTCTTTGTAGCGCTGATTTGCCTTTCCATGTTGCTTGGTTGGCCAAAAAGGGCGTATGCGTTTTTTCCTGAATATATTCAGGAAAAAACGCATACGCCCTTTTTGGCCAAGGGCATCATTGTCGACGTTTTGCCGCTTTTCATGTGCTTTAAAGGCGATTCGAATCTACCTCCTGAAATCTGTTTCCTGCAATTCTGCCTTGCTTTCAAATCCTCTTCGTTGCCTTCCCTCAATATATTTGTGGACGAGAGTTATCATTTATAACTCTGCAGGTTTGTGAATTGCAGTGCCCCTGAGCTCCATTTTTCAACTCGCTTTTTTGGGAGCTGGCCGCAAAAGCGCAGGAGTGCCTCAGGCCCTATTCTGGTTGCGGGCGGCAGGCTGAGCCTGTGGTTAATTCTTCTTCCTGATGGGAAAATAGAGTGACCTGTGCCTGTCCCAACACCTAGAGCTAGTCTCTCATTGGCTCCCCCTCTTCCCCTTCATCCTCAGGACAAATTGCAAGCTGTACGGAACAGGAGGTTAAAGGTGCTGATGCTCCAAGGAGGGAGAGTGCTAGTAAAGCGGCTGGAATGGCGAACCGGAGCACAAGGAGATGAGAAATGAGGTGCGTTTTAGAAACCTTTCCCGATCACACGGTGTACCACCTTCTGGGTTTCTCATGCATGTTTTCGATGTAGGAAGATGCCCTTGAACCTGGAGATTTGGGACCCATGGGATGGGTAACAGGCAGTATTACTTTAAAGGCTCTGCCTTTGCTCCCCCAACCTCACCAAACCTCTCAGCCCCGAGAGTGTCCACCCTTCTGTCTCATCCAGCTGTGGGTCTAGATATGGTCAATCCAGGTTGCATCACAGCCCCTGAAAGAATTTTGTAGGAATTTCTCTCTCTTTCACTGTCTTTGTTTCACGGGTTTTTAAAAGTAATTTATTTTTATAATGGGGTTTAGCTGCTTTTCACGGCTGTGTTTATGCCGCTTTACACCCACTTGACTCACTTCCAGAGAGATATCAATACATAGGTTTGAAGATTCTTACTAGTCAGATATATTCTTGTGCGGTGAATAGGGGGTGTTGAGTCCAGTTCACTGAGCAAGGAGTAGGTCTTTCTATTACATATTGGGTTCATGGAACGGTATCTGAGCTAATTTGAAACCCTTGTTTTATGCATCACCCCACCTCACCTTTCCCTTTAAGCAGCCATAGTGTGTTTTCTAAACGTGTGACTCTGTTCTGTTTTGTAATTCAGTTCAAGTGTAGCGGTTTTTACATTCCCTCTATAAGTGACAGCTTATGATAAGTGTCTTTTTCTGTGTGACTTATTTCACTTAGAATCGTCGTACCTAAATCCACTCATCATGCTGCTACTAGCCTTATGACATTGATTTCATGGCTGAGTGATATTCCATTGTACATAAGGACCACCACTTCTTTATCCATTTTTCTCTTTCCTGGGATATTTAAGGTGTCATGAAGTGGAGGTTCTTGTCAACAGAGCAGCCCTAAACTTTGGGGTGCCTGTGTCTTGCTGATTTTTAGTTTTCCCAATGTATACGCCCATGAGTGGAAGTGCCCTATGAGCTCTAAGCTGTGTTTTTTCGGTGTTTCAGGACACACCGTACACTTCTCCAGAGTGGCTGTTGGCCATTTACATCCCGCCCATCAGCGTAGCAAGGCTCCCATTTCTCCATGGCCTGTCCTGCATTTCTGGTTTTTACACTTTTTTCAGCATGGCCCTTTTGACCGATGGGAAGCGAGACTTCTTTGTAGCGCTGATTTGCCTTTCCATGTTGCTTGGTTGGCCAAAAAGGGCGTATGCGTTTTTTCCTGAATATATTCAGGAAAAAACGCATACGCCCTTTTTGGCCAAGGGCATCATTGTCGACGTTTTGCCGCTTTTCATGTGCTTTAAAGGCGATTCGAATCTACCTCCTGAAATCTGTTTCCTGCAATTCTGCCTTGCTTTCAAATCCTCTTCGTTGCCTTCCCTCAATATATTTGTGGACGAGAGTTATCATTTATAACTCTGCAGGTTTGTGAATTGCAGTGCCCCTGAGCTCCATTTTTCAACTCGCTTTTTTGGGAGCTGGCCGCAAAAGCGCAGGAGTGCCTCAGGCCCTATTCTGGTTGCGGGCGGCAGGCTGAGCCTGTGGTTAATTCTTCTTCCTGATGGGAAAATAGAGTGACCTGTGCCTGTCCCAACACCTAGAGCTAGTCTCTCATTGGCTCCCCCTCTTCCCCTTCATCCTCAGGACAAATTGCAAGCTGTACGGAACAGGAGGTTAAAGGTGCTGATGCTCCAAGGAGGGAGAGTGCTAGTAAAGCGGCTGGAATGGCGAACCGGAGCACAAGGAGATGAGAAATGAGGTGCGTTTTAGAAACCTTTCCCGATCACACGGTGTACCACCTTCTGGGTTTCTCATGCATGTTTTCGATGTAGGAAGATGCCCTTGAACCTGGAGATTTGGGACCCATGGGATGGGTAACAGGCAGTATTACTTTAAAGGCTCTGCCTTTGCTCCCCCAACCTCACCAAACCTCTCAGCGCCGAGAGTGTCCACCCTTCTGTCTCATCCAGCTGTGGGTCTAGATATGGTCAATCCAGGTTGCATCACAGCCCCTGAAAGAATTTTGTAGGAATTTCTCTCTCTTTCACTGTCTTTGTTTCACGGGTTTTTAAAAGTAATTTATTTTTATAATGGGGTTTAGCTGCTTTTCACGGCTGTGTTTATGCCGCTTTACACCCACTTGACTCACTTCCAGAGAGATATCAATACATAGGTTTGAAGATTCTTACTAGTCAGATATATTCTTGTGCGTTGAATAGGGGGTGTTGAGTCCAGGTCACTGAGCAAGGAGTAGGTCTTTCTTTTACGTATTGGGTTTATGGAACGGTATCTGAGCTAATTTGAAACCCTTGTTTTATGCATCACCCCACCTCACCTTTCCCTTTAAGCAGCCGTAGTGTGTTTTCTAAACGTGTGACTCTGTTCTGTTTTGTAATTCAGTTCAAGTGTAGCGGGTTTTACATTCCCTCTATAAGTGATAGCTTATGATAAGTGTCTTTTTCTGTGTGACTTATTTCACTTAGAATCGTCGTACCTAAATCCACTCATCATGCTGCTACTAGCCTTATGACATTGATTTCATGGCTGAGTGATATTCCATTGTACATAAGGACCACCACTTCTTTATCCATTTTTCTCTTTCCTGGGATATTTAAGGTGTCATGAAGTGGAGGTTCTTGTCAACAGAGCAGCCCTAAACTTTGGGGTGCCTGTGTCTTTCTGATTTTTAGTTTTCCCAATGTATACGCCCATGAGTGGAAGTGCCCTATGTGCTCTAAGCTGTGTTGTTTCGGTGTTTCAGGACACACCGTACACTTCTCCAGAGTGGCTGTTGGCAATTTACATCCCGCCCATCAGCGTAGCAAGGCTCCCTTTTCTCCACGGCCTGTCCTGCATTTCTGGTTTTTACACTTTTTTCAACATGGACCTTTTGACCGATGGGAAGCGAGACTTCTTTGTAGCGCTGATTTGCCTTTCCAGGTTGCTTGGTTGGCCAAAAAGGGCGTATGCGTTTTTTCCTGAATATATTCAGGAAAAAACGCATACGCCCTTTTTGGCCAAGGGCATCATTGTCGACGTTTTGCCGCTTTTCATGTGCTTTAAGGGCGATTCGAATCTACCTCCTGAAATGCGTTTCCTGCAATTCTGCCTTGCTTTCAAATCCTCTTCGTTGTCTTCCCTCAATATATTTGTGGACGAGAGTTATCATTTATAACTCTGCAGGTTTGTGAATTGCAGTGCCCCTGAGCTCCATTTTTCAACTCGCTTTTTTGGGAGCTGGCCGCAAAAGCGCAGGAGTGCCTCAGGCCCTATTCTGGGTGCGGGTGGCAGGCTGAGCCTGTGGTTAATTCTTCTTCCTGATGGGAAAATAGAGTGACCTGTGCCTGTCCCAACACCTAGAGCTAGTCTCTCATTGGCTCCCCCTCTTCCCGTTCATCCTCAGGACAAATTGCAAGCTGTACGGAACAGGAGGTTAAAGGTGCTGATGCTCCAAAGAGGGAGAGTGCTAGTAAAGCGGCTGGAATGGCGAAGCCGAGCACAAGGAGATGAGAAATGAGGTGCGTTTTAGAAACCTTTCCCGCTCACACGGTGTACCACCTTCTGGGTTTCTCATGCATGTTTTCGATGGAGTAAGATGCCCTTGAACCTGGAGATTTGGGACCCATGGGATGGGTAACAGGCAGTATTACTTTAAAGGCTCTGCCTTTGCTCCCCCAACCTCACCAAACCTCTCAGCCCCGAGAGTGTCCACCCTTCTGTCTCATCCAGCTGTGGGTCTAGATATGGTCAATCAAGGTTGCATCACAGCCCCTGAAAGAATTTTGTAAGAATTTCTCTCTCTTTCACTGTCTTTGTTTCACGGGTTTTCAAAGTAATTTATTTTTATAATGGGGTTTAGCTGCTTTTCACGGCTGTGTTTATGCCGCTTTACACCCACTTGACTCACTTCCAGAGAGATATCAATACATAGGTTTGAAGATTCTTACTAGCCAGATATATTCTTGTGCGGTGAATAGGGGGTGTTGAGTCCAGTTCACTGAGCAAGGAGTAGGTCTTTCTATTACATATTGGGCTTATGGAACGGTATCTGAGCTAATTTGAAACCCTTGTTTTATGCATCACCCCACCTCACCTTTCCCTTTAAGCAGCCATAGTGTGTTTTCTAAACGTGTGACTCTGTTCTGTTTTGTAATTCAGTTCAAGTGTAGCGGTTTTTACATTCCCTCTATAAGTGATAGCTTATGATAAGTGTCTTTTTCTGTGTGACTTATTTCACTTAGAATCGTCGTACCTAAATCCACTCATCATGCTGCTACTAGGCTTATGACATTGATTTCATGGCTGAGTGATATTCCATTGTACATAAGGACCACCACTTCTTTATCCATTTTTCTCTTTCCTGGGATATTCAAGGTGTGATGAAGTGGAGGTTCTTGTCAACAGAGCAGCCCTAAACTTTGGGGTGCCTGTGTCTTGCTGATTTTTAGTTTTCCCAATTTATACGCCCATGAGTGGAAGTGCCCTATGCGCTCTAAGCTGTGTTGTTTCGGTGTTTCAGGCACACCGTACACTTCTCCAGAGTGGCTGTTGGCAATTTACATCCCACCCATCAGCGTAGCAAGCCTCCCTTTTCTCCACGGCCTGTCCTGCATTTCTGGTTTTTACACTTTTTTCAGCATGGCCCTTTTGACCGATGGGAAGCGAGACTTCTTTGTAGCGCTGATTTGCCTTTCCAGGTTGCTTGGTTGGCCAAAAAGGGCGTATGCGTTTTTTCCTGAATATATTCAGGAAAAAACGCATACGCCCTTTTTGGTCAAGGGCATCATTGTCGACGTTTTGCCGCTTTTCATGTGCTTTAAAGGCGATTCGAAACTACCTCCTGAAATCTGTTTCCTGCAATTCTGCCTTGCTTTCAAATCCTCCTAGTTGCCTTCCCTCAATATATTTGTGGACGAGAGTTATCATTTATAACTCTGCAGGTGTGTGAATTGCAGTGCCCCTGAGCTCCATTTTTCAACTCGCTTTTTTGGGAGCTGACCGCAAAAGGGCAGGAATGCCTCAGGCCCTATTCTGGTTCCGGGCGGCAGGCTGAGCCTGTGGTTAATTCTTCTTCCTGAATGGAAAATAGAGTGACCTGTGCCTGTCCCAACACCTAGAGCTAGTCTCTCATTGGCTCCCCCTCTTCCCGTTCATCCTCAGGACAAATTGCAAGCTGTACGGAACAGGAGGTTAAAGGTGCTGATGCTCCAAGGAGGGAGAGTGCTAGTAAAGCGGCTGGAATGGCGAACCCGAGCACAAGGAGATGAGAAATGAGGTGCGTTTTAGAAACCTTTCCCGATCACACGGTGTACCACCTTCTGGGTTTCTCATGCACGTTTTCGATGTAGGAAGATGCCCTTGAACCTGGAGATTTGGGACCCATGGGATGGGTAACAGGCAGTATTACTTTAAAGGCTCTGCCTTTGCTCCCCGAACCTCACCAAACCTCTCAGCCCCGAGAGTGTCCACCCTTCTGTCTCATCCAGCTGTGGGTCTAGATATGGTCAATCCAGGTTGCATCACAGCCCCTGAACGAATTTTGTAAGAATTTCTCTCTCTTTCACTGTCTTTGTTTCACGGGTTTTTAAAAGTAATTTATTTTTATAATGGGGTTTAGCTGCTTTTCACGGCTGTGTTTATGCCGCTTTACACCCACTTGACTCACTTCCAGAGAGATATCAATACATAGGTTTGAAGATTCTTACTAGTCAGATATATTCTTGTGCGGTGAATAGGGGGTGTTGAGTCCAGTTCACTGAGCAAGGAGTAGGTCTTTCTATTACATATTGGGTTTATGGAACGGTATCTGAGCTAATTTGAAACCCTTGTTTTATGCATCACCCCACCTCACCTTTCCCTTTAAGCAGCCATAGTGTGTTTTCTAAACGTGTGACTCTGTTCTGTTTTGTAATTCAGTTCAAGTGTAGCGGTTTTTACATTCCCTGTATAAGTGACAGCTTATGATAAGTGTCTTTTTCTGTGTGACTTATTTCACTTAGAATCGTCGTACCTAAATCCACTCATCATGCTGCTACTAGCCTTATGACATTGATTTCATGGCTGAGTGATATTCCATTGTACATAAGGACCACCACTTCTTTATCCATTTTTCTCTTTCCTGGGATATTTAAGGTGTCATGAAGTGGAGGTTCTTGTCAACAGAGCAGCCCTAAACTTTGGGGTGCCTGTGTCTTGCTGATTTTTAGTTTTCCCAATGTATACGCCCATGAGTGGAAGTGCCCTATGAGCTCTAAGCTGTGTTTTTTCGGTGTTTCAGGACACACCGTACACTTCTCCAGAGTGGCTGTTGGCAATTTACATCCCGCCCATCAGCGTAGCAAGGCTCCCATTTCTCCATGGCCTGTGCTGCATTTCTGGTTTTTACACTTTTTTCAGCATGGCCCTTTTGACCGATGGGAAGCGAGACTTCTTTGTAGCGCTGATTTGCCTTTCCATGTTGCTTGGTTGGCCAAAAAGGGCGTATGCGTTTTTTCCTGAATATATTCAGGAAAAAACGCATACGCCCTTTTTGGCCAAGGGCATCATTGTCGACGTTTTGCCGCTTTTCATGTGCTTTAAAGGCGATTCGAATCTACCTCCTGAAATCTGTTTCCTGCAATTCTGCCTTGCTTTCAAATCCTCTTCGTTGCCTTCCCTCAATATATTTGTGGACGAGAGTTATCATTTATAACTCTGCAGGTTTGTGAATTGCAGTGCCCCTGAGCTCCATTTTTCAACTCGCTTTTTTGGGAGCTGGCCGCAAAAGCGCAGGAGTGCCTCAGGCCCTATTCTGGTTGCGGGCGGCAGGCTGAGCCTGTGGTTAATTCTTCTTCCTGATGGGAAAATAGAGTGACCTGTGCCTGTCCCAACACCTAGAGCTAGTCTCTCATTGGCTCCCCCTCTTCCCCTTCATCCTCAGGACAAATTGCAAGCTGTACGGAACAGGAGGTTAAAGGTGCTGATGCTCCAAGGAGGGAGAGTGCTAGTAAAGCGGCTGGAATGGCGAACCGGAGCACAAGGAGATGAGAAATGAGGTGCGTTTTAGAAACCTTTCCCGATCACACGGTGTACCACCTTCTGGGTTTCTCATGCATGTTTTCGATGTAGGAAGATGCCCTTGAACCTGGAGATTTGGGACCCATGGGATGGGTAACAGGCAGTATTACTTTAAAGGCTCTGCCTTTGCTCCCCCAACCTCACCAAACCTCTCAGCCCCGAGAGTGTCCACCCTTCTGTCTCATCCAGCTGTGGGTCTAGATATGGTCAATCCAGGTTGCATCACAGCCCCTGAAAGAATTTTGTAGGAATTTCTCTCTCTTTCACTGTCTTTGTTTCACGGGTTTTTAAAAGTAATTTATTTTTATAATGGGGTTTAGCTGCTTTTCACGGCTGTGTTTATGCCGCTTTACACCCACTTGACTCACTTCCAGAGAGATATCAATACATAGGTTTGAAGATTCTTACTAGTCAGATATATTCTTGTGCGGTGAATAGGGGGTGTTGAGTCCAGTTCACTGAGCAAGGAGTAGGTCTTTCTATTACATATTGGGTTCATGGAACGGTATCTGAGCTAATTTGAAACCCTTGTTTTATGCATCACCCCACCTCACCTTTCCCTTTAAGCAGCCATAGTGTGTTTTCTAAACGTGTGACTCTGTTCTGTTTTGTAATTCAGTTCAAGTGTAGCGGTTTTTACATTCCCTCTATAAGTGACAGCTTATGATAAGTGCCTTTTTCTGTGTGACTTATTTCACTTAGAATCGTCGTACCTTCATGGCTGAGTGATATTCCATTGTACATAAGGACCACCACTTCTTTATCCATTTTTCTCTTTCCTGGGATATTTAAGGTGTCATGAAGTGGAGGTTCTTGTCAACAGAGCAGCCCTAAACTTTGGGGTGCCTGTGTCTTGCTGATTTTTAGTTTTCCCAATGTATACGCCCATGAGTGGAAGTGCCCTATGCGCTCTAAGCTGTGTTTTTTCGGTGTTTCAGGACACACCGTACACTTCTCCAGAGTGGCTGTTGGCAATTTACATCCCGCCCATCAGCGTAGCAAGGCTCCCATTTCTCCATGGCCTGTGCTGCATTTCTGGTTTTTACACTTTTTTCAGCTTGGCCCTTTAGACCGATGGGAAGCGAGACTTCTTTGTAGCGCTGATTTGCCTTTCCATGTTGCTTGGTTGGCCAAAAAGGGCGTATGCGTTTTTTCCTGAATATATTCAGGAAAAAACGCATACGCCCTTTTTGGCCAAGGGCATCATTGTAGACGTTTTGCCGCTTTTCATGTGCTTTAAAGGCTATTCGAATCTACCTCCTGAAATCTGTTTCCTGCAATTCTGCCTTGCTTTCAAATCCTCTTCGTTGCCTTCCCTCAATATATTTGTGGACGAGAGTTATCATTTATAACTCTGCAGGTTTGTGAATTGCAGTGCCCCTGAGCTCCATTTTTCAACTCGCTTTTTTGGGAGCTGGCCGCAAAAGCGCAGGAGTGCCTCAGGTCCTATTCTGGTTCCGGGCGGCAGGCTGAGCCTGTGGTTAATTCTACTTCCTGATGGGAAAATAGAGTGACCTGTGCCTGTCCCAACACCTAGAGCTAGTCTCTCATTGGCTCCCCCTCTTCCCGTTCATCCTCAGGACAAATTGCAAGCTGTACGGAACAGGAGGTTAAAGGTGCTGATGCTCCAAAGAGGGAGAGTGCTAGTAAAGCGGCTGGAATGGCGAAGCCGAGCACAAGGAGATGAGAAATGAGGTGCGTTTTAGAAACCTTTCCCGATCACACGGTGTACCACCTTCTGGGTTTCTCATGCATGTTTTCGATGGAGTAAGATGCCCTTGAACCTGGAGATTTGGGACCCATGGGATGGGTAACAGGCAGTATTACTTTAAAGGCTCTGCCTTTGCTCCCCCAACCTCACCAAAACTCTCAGCCCCGAGAGTGTCCACCCTTCTGTCTCATCCAGCTGTGGGTCTAGATATGGTCAATCCAGGTTGCATCACAGCCCCTGAAAGAATTTTGTAAGAATTTCTCTCTCTTTCACTGTCTTTGTTTCACGGGTTTTTAAAAGTAATTTATTTTTATAATGGGGTTTAGCTGCTTTTCACGGCTGTGTTTATGCCGCTTTACACCCACTTGACTCACTTCCAGAGAGATATCAATACATAGGTTTGAAGATTCTTACTAGTCAGATATATTCTTGTGCGTTGAATAGGGGGTGTTGAGTCCAGGTCACTGAGCAAGGAGTAGGTCTTTCTTTTACGTATTGGGTTTATGGAACGGTATCTGAGCTAATTTGAAACCCTTGTTTTATGCATCACCCCACCTCACCTTTCCCTTTAAGCAGCCGTAGTGTGTTTTCTAAACGTGTGACTCTGTTCTGTTTTGTAATTCAGTTCAAGTGTAGCGGGTTTTACATTCCCTCTATAAGTGATAGCTTATGATAAGTGTCTTTTTCTGTGTGACTTATTTCACTTAGAATCGTCGTACCTAAATCCACTCATCATGCTGCTACTAGCCTTATGACATTGATTTCATGGCTGAGTGATATTCCATTGTACATAAGGACCACCACTTCTTTATCCATTTTTCTCTTTCCTGGGATATTTAAGGTGTCATGAAGTGGAGGTTCTTGTCAACAGAGCAGCCCTAAACTTTGGGGTGCCTGTGTCTTTCTGATTTTTAGTTTTCCCAATGTATACGCCCATGAGTGGAAGTGCCCTATGTGCTCTAAGCTGTGTTGTTTCGGTGTTTCAGGACACACCGTACACTTCTCCAGAGTGGCTGTTGGCAATTTACATCCCGCCCATCAGCTTAGCAAGGCTCCCTTTTCTCCACGGCCTGTCCTGCATTTCTGGTTTTCACACTTTTTTCAACATGGACCTTTTGACCGATGGGAAGCGAGACTTCTTTGTAGCGCTGATTTGCCTTTCCAGGTTGCTTGGTTGGCCAAAAAGGGCGTATGCGTTTTTTCCTGAATATATTCAGGAAAAAACGCATACGCCCTTTTTGGCCAAGGGCATCATTTTCGACGTTTTGCTGCTTTTCATGTGGTTTAAAGCCGATTCGAATCTACCTCCTGAAATCTGTTTCCTGCAATTCTGCCTTGCTTGCAAATCCTCTTCGTTGCCTTCCCTCAATATATCTGTGGACGAGAGTTATCATTTATAACTCTGCAGGTTTGTGAATTGCAGTGCCCCTGAGCTCCATTTTTCAACTCGCTTTTTTGGGAGCTGGCCGCAAAAGCGCAGGAGTGCCTCAGGCCCTATTCTGGTTGCGGGCGGCAGGCTGAGCCTGTGGTTAATTCTTCTTCCTGATGGGAAAATAGAGTGACCTGTGCCTGTCCCAACACCTAGAGCTAGTCTCTCATTGGCTCCCCCTCTTCCCGTTCATCCTCAGGACAAATTGCAAGCTGTACGGAACAGGAGGTTAAAGGTGCTGATGCTCCAAGGAGGGAGAGTGCTAGTAAAGCGGCTGGAATGGCGAACCCGAGCACAAGGAGATGAGAAATGAGGTGCGTTTTAGAAACCTTTCCCGATCACACGGTGTACCACCTTCTGGGTTTCTCATGCACGTTTTCGATGTAGGAAGATGCCCTTGAACCTGGAGATTTGGGACCCATGGGATGGGTAACAGGCAGTATTACTTTAAAGGCTCTGCCTTTGCTCCCCGAACCTCACCAAACCTCTCAGCCCCGAGAGTGTCCACCCTTCTGTCTCATCCAGCTGTGGGTCTAGATATGGTCAATCCAGGTTGCATCACAGCCCCTGAACGAATTTTGTAAGAATTTCTCTCTCTTTCACTGTCTTTGTTTCACGGGTTTTTAAAAGTAATTTATTTTTATAATGGGGTTTAGCTGCTTTTCACGGCTGTGTTTATGCCGCTTTACACCCACTTGACTCACTTCCAGAGAGATATCAATACATAGGTTTGAAGATTCTTACTAGTCAGATATATTCTTGTGCGTTGAATAGGGGGTGTTGAGTCCAGGTCACTGAGCAAGGAGTAGGTCTTTCTTTTACGTATTGGGTTTATGGAACGGTATCTGAGCTAATTTGAAACCCTTGTTTTATGCATCACCCCACCTCACCTTTCCCTTTAAGCAGCCGTAGTGTGTTTTCTAAACGTGTGACTCTGTTCTGTTTTGTAATTCAGTTCAAGTGTAGCGGGTTTTACATTCCCTCTATAAGTGATAGCTTATGATAAGTGTCTTTTTCTGTGTGACTTATTTCACTTAGAATCGTCGTACCTAAATCCACTCATCATGCTGCTACTAGCCTTATGACATTGATTTCATGGCTGAGTGATATTCCATTGTACATAAGGACCACCACTTCTTTATCCATTTTTCTCTTTCCTGGGATATTTAAGGTGTCATGAAGTGGAGGTTCTTGTCAACAGAGCAGCCCTAAACTTTGGGGTGCCTGTGTCTTTCTGATTTTTAGTTTTCCCAATGTATACGCCCATGAGTGGAAGTGCCCTATGTGCTCTAAGCTGTGTTGTTTCGGTGTTTCAGGACACACCGTACACTTCTCCAGAGTGGCCTTTGGCAATTTACATCCCGCCCATCAGCGTAGCAAGGCTCCCTTTTCTCCACGGCCTGTCCTGCATTTCTGGTTTTTACACTTTTTTCAACATGGACCTTTTGACCGATGGGAAGCGAGACTTCTTTGTAGCGCTGATTTGCCTTTCCAGGTTGCTTGGTTGGCCAAAAAGGGCGTATGCGTTTTTTCCTGAATATATTCAGGAAAAAACGCATACGCCCTTTTTGGCCAAGGGCATCATTGTCGACGTTTTGCCGCTTTTCATGTGCTTTAAGGGCGATTCGAATCTACCTCCTGAAATGCGTTTCCTGCAATTCTGCCTTGCTTTCAAATCCTCTTCGTTGTCTTCCCTCAATATATTTGTGGACGAGAGTTATCATTTATAACTCTGCAGGTTTGTGAATTGCAGTACCCCTGAGCTCCATTTTTCAACTCGCTTTTTTGGGAGCTGGCCGCAAAAGCGCAGGAGTGCCTCAGGCCCTATTCTGGGTGCGGGTGGCAGGCTGAGCCTGTGGTTAATTCTTCTTCCTGATGGGAAAATAGAGTGACCTGTGCCTGTCCCAACACCTAGAGCTAGTCTCTCATTGGCTCCCCCTCTTCCCGTTCATCCTCAGGACAAATTGCAAGCTGTACGGAACAGGAGGTTAAAGGTGCTGATGCTCCAAAGAGGGAGAGTGCTAGTAAAGCGGCTGGAATGGCGAAGCCGAGCACAAGGAGATGAGAAATGAGGTGCGTTTTAGAAACCTTTCCCGATCACACGGTGTACCACCTTCTGGGTTTCTCATGCATGTTTTCGATGGAGTAAGATGCCCTTGAACCTGGAGATTTGGGACCCATGGGATGGGTAACAGGCAGTATTACATTAAAGGCTCTGCCTTTGCTCCCCCAACCTCACCAAACCTCTCAGCCCCGAGAGTGTCCACCCTTCTGTCTCATCGAGCTGTGGGTCTAGATATGGTCAATCCAGGTTGCATCACAGCCCCTGAAAGAATTTTGTAAGAATTTCTCTCTCTTTCACTGTCTTTGTTTCACGGGTTTTCAAAGTAATTTATTTTTATAATGGGGTTTAGCTGCTTTTCACGGCTGTGTTTATGCCGCTTTACACCCACTTGACTCACTTCCAGAGAGATATCAATACATAGGTTTGAAGATTCTTACTAGTCAGATATATTCTTGTGCGGTGAATAGGGGGTGTTGAGTCCAGTTCACTGAGCAAGGAGTAGGTCTTTCTATTACATATTGGGCTTATGGAACGGTATCTGAGCTAATTTGAAACCCTTGTTTTATGCATCACCCCACCTCACCTTTCCCTTTAAGCAGCCATAGTGTGTTTTCTAAACGTGTGACTCTGTTCTGTTTTGTAATTCAGTTCAAGTGTAGCGGTTTTTACATTCCCTCTATAAGTGATAGCTTATGATAAGTGTCTTTTTCTGTGTGACTTATTTCACTTAGAATCGTCGTACCTAAATCCACTCATCATGCTGCTACTAGGCTTATGACATTGATTTCATGGCTGAGTGATATTCCATTGTACATAAGGACCACCACTTCTTTATCCATTTTTCTCTTTCCTGGGATATTCAAGGTGTGATGAAGTGGAGGTTCTTGTCAACAGAGCAGCCCTAAACTTTGGGGTGCCTGTGTCTTGCTGATTTTTAGTTTTCCCAATTTATACGCCCATGAGTGGAAGTGCCCTATGCGCTCTAAGCTGTGTTGTTTCGGTGTTTCAGGCACACCGTACACTTCTCCAGAGTGGCTGTTGGCAATTTACATCCCACCCATCAGCTTAGCAAGCCTCCCTTTTCTCCACGGCCTGTCCTGCATTTCTGGTTTTTACACTTTTTTCAGCATGGCCCTTTTGACCGATGGGAAGCGAGACTTCTTTGTAGCGCTGATTTGCCTTTCCAGGTTGCTTGGTTGGCCAAAAAGGGCGTATGCGTTTTTTCCTGAATATATTCAGGAAAAAACGCATACGCCCTTTTTGGTCAAGGGCATCATTGTCGACGTTTTGCCGCTTTTCATGTGCTTTAAAGGCGATTCGAAACTACCTCCTGAAATCTGTTTCCTGCAATTCTGCCTTGCTTTCAAATCCTCCTAGTTGCCTTCCCTCAATATATTTGTGGACGAGAGTTATCATTTATAACTCTGCAGGTGTGTGAATTGCAGTGCCCCTGAGCTCCATTTTTCAACTCGCTTTTTTGGGAGCTGACCGCAAAAGGGCAGGAATGCCTCAGGCCCTATTCTGGTTCCGGGCGGCAGGCTGAGCCTGTGGTTAATTCTTCTTCCTGAATGGAAAATAGAGTGACCTGTGCCTGTCCCAACACCTAGAGCTAGTCTCTCATTGGCTCCCCCTCTTCCCGTTCATCCTCAGGACAAATTGCAAGCTGTACGGAACAGGAGGTTAAAGGTGCTGATGCTCCAAGGAGGGAGAGTGCTAGTAAAGCGGCTGGAATGGCGAACCCGAGCACAAGGAGATGAGAAATGAGGTGCGTTTTAGAAACCTTTCCCGATCACACGGTGTACCACCTTCTGGGTTTCTCATGCACGTTTTCGATGTAGGAAGATGCCCTTGAACCTGGAGATTTGGGACCCATGGGATGGGTA
>NW_028124317.1:0-48749 GCF_965194825.1 Balaenoptera physalus | reverse complement strand
AAGCCTGCCCCCATTGCTTCTAGCACAGATATTTCACATGAGGTATGCTTCGTCTATGTTTGCTGAATTACTAAGTTATCTTTTTTTTACTCTCGCGGGTTCTCATATTTATGGTAATACAGATCCAATAAGTAATCACAAAGCCACAGAAACTCGTCTTTGACAAACCAGCCACATTCTTGGATTTCTGAAGGCTTTGAGCCAACTGATTAAGACACCGGGTTTTCGTTTTACACTAGAAATGACAGGCTGTCCATAGTCTTACACACTCATGCACACCCTGGAACCTCAGAAGGCCTTTCTTTATTTGGAATAAGGGCATTGGTGGTTTCTTTCCCTGTTAACATTCACCTGTCACTTGGAGAATTTTGAAATCAAACTTCCCTGTGCTACAACTGAATGTAACAAATACATTTATCCTGAGTCATCCTCCTGTGCTTGGCACTGTGCTGAAGGCTGTTTTCAAGAAGCTTATTGTCTAGGGCTTCCCTGGTGGCGCAGTTGTTAAGAATCCGCCTGCTAATGCAGGGGACACGGTTCGAGCCCTGGTCAGGGAATATCCCACATGCCATGGCGCAACTAAGCCCATGCGCCACAACTACTGAGCCTGTGCTCTAGAGCCCAAGAGCCACAACTACTGAAGCCTGCGTGCCTAGAGCCCATGCTCCGCAACAAGAGAAGGCACTGCAATGAGAAGCTCGTGCACCACAACAAAGACCCAACACAGCCAAAAATAAATAAATTTATTAAAAAAAAAAGAAGCTTACTGTCTAAAAGGCAAAGGGCCAGCCATGTAAGGTGCTAACTACACAAGCAGCAAAATGAAACAGGGCCAAATAGATGCAGAATTAATGTGCTGTGGGTGTGTAGAGGAGGGAACTCTTCATTCTGACCAGAGAATAAGCAAAGATATCATCAAGGAGGTATCATTTGAGTTAAGCTTTGAGGGCTGAGAGAATTTTGATATAGACAGAAAGTTGGAGAGCGGGTAGTCAGAATAAGGGAACAGTATCACCAAAGGCATGGAGAGGTGAAATTGCACGGTGGGTTGAAAGAATCGGGAGCAGACTAAGGTGGTTGGACCCCCGTTTCCCATTCTTCAGCCATTTGCATCCCACTTTCTGGTTCTTCCCACAGCTGAGTACCACTTATGCTATTATTACTTAACATTTTTTCCCCAAATTGACTCATTCCTGTAACCTAAGTTAATATATTCTAACAGGAAACTTTACATTACCACCATGAATTCACTTTTATTCACTACACATTAAAATAACTTTCCATCCATGAACCACTTCAGATCACCCTGTGTCCTTACAGTAGTGTGGTTATGATCACCTCATGCTAGATCATAAGGGGTGTGAGTGCCGGTGCTGAGAGATGAGGCCAAGAAGGTGTGTGGGGCCAGCCCATGGAGGGCCTTAAACAGCAGGCTAACATGTTTGGACTTTATCCTGTTAGCAGTGGGAAAATACTGAAGGTTTCAGAGGAGGCAAACAACATTATGACTGTGCCTTAAAAATATATTTGCGGCATGGAAAATAAACTGGAGGGGAAGAGACCAGCAGGCAAGAATAGACAAGAGGCTGCAGTCCAGACCAGAGGAGATCAAGTTCTGGACCACAGCAGTGGCAATGGAGACAGAGGCAGGAGGATGAATGGGAGAGATTTTTTTTTTTTTTTTTGGAAAGAGAGAGAAGTTAAAGATAGCTCCAAAATGTTGAAACTGTGACATTTATCCTGAGGCCTGAAATATGAATAGGAGCTAGCCAGGCAACGAGCTGAGGAAAGAGTCTTCCAGACAAAAGGGACAACATGCACAGAAGTCCAGAAACTGGGGAACACAATGAGTTGAAGAAACTGACAGAAGAACAGTATGGTGGCATGCAGAGAACCAGGGGATGGTCAGGGGCTCCATCACCGAGGACCTTCAGAACCAAGGTTATGAGACTGGACTGCATCCTAAGAGTCATAGGAAGACATGTGAGTTGTTGAATTATTGAATTACCATTAACCCCCATAGGTTCTCACATTTATCACTAATTTTGATCCATTAAGTAATCACAGGACCACAGAAATGTCTCTTTGACAAACCAGCCATGTTCTTGGTTATAGACTATAGAAGGACAGAGATTTGCATTTAGCATGCTGGCTGCATCATGGTTCAAATTGAAGCAGGTAACCTGTTGGGAAGACATTGGCAGTCAGCTTAGAGAGAGAGAATGGTGGCTTGCACCGGATGGTAGCATGGAGGTGGGGAATAGAATAATTTGAAAGATGTTTGGAGGACAGAACTGATGGGAATTAATAATTGACTAAAGGAAAGCAATAATTAGAGCTCAGTGGCAAAGAGTACAGTCTCTGGAGGAAGAGTGTGAGTTCTTAACTCTGGATCACCCACTAGCTGGCTGTGTGACCTTAAGTGGTTATTTAACTTCTCTGAACCTGGGTTCCTCATTCACAAAATGAGAATGATTATTGTCCTAATGGGTGTTTTATGAAGATTAAATAAAATACACTTATAAAATACTTAGTTTTACATGATGAGTGTACAGTAAATGTTGACTATTACTATATGGGAAAAGTGAGCAAGCAAAATGAATCAGAAATGATTTGAAGAAAGGACCCACTTAGCTTCATATTGGTACCATCTTTAACTTAAGCTAGTAATCATTAGTAATGTGAGGGTGTACAGGTTTCAATTTATTTTTTTTAATTCAAGACCAAGGGTGAAAAAGGATATTACATAATGGTAAAAGGGTCAATTCACCAAGAAGACATAACTATCCTAAATTTCTAGGCACCTAACAATAGAGCTTTAAAATATATGAAGTGAAACCTGACAGAACTGGAAAAAAATAGACAAATTAACAATTATATTTGAAGACTTCCTTGAAAACCACAAACAACCAAAACTCACCCAACAGAAATAGATAACCTGTAACTATTAATTAAAGAAAATTTTAATTTTGGAAGGTTATAAACCTTCCAAAACAGAAATCTGCAGACCCAGTTGGTTTCAACAGCATATTCTTCCAAACATTTTAAAGATGATATATCAACAAATTCTAAACAATCTTTTTCAGAAAATACAAGAGGAAGGAACACTTCTCAACTCATTTATGAGGCCATGCCCTGATACCAACACCAGACAAAACAGTACAAAAAAGAAAACTACAGTCCAATATCCCTCATGAATATAAATGCAAAAATCCTCAAAAAAATACAAGCAAATCAAACAAAGATTAATATACCATGACCAAGTGAGCTCTGTCCCAGAATGCAAGTGTAAATATTTGAAAATCAATCAATGTAGCCTAACATATTAACCACCAAAGGGAGAAAAAACACACACTATTATATCAGTTGATGTAGAAAAAGCATTTGACAAACTTTAATCCATGATAAAATCTCTCAGCAAACTAGGAATAGAAGGCAATTTTCTCAACTTGATAAAGAGCATCTGTAAAAAAAAAAAAACCCTGCAGGTAATATCATATTTAATGGTGAAAGACTGAAAGCTTTCTCCCTAAGATGGGGAGCAAAGCAAGGATGTTCACTCTCACCATTTGTATTCAACATCATACTAAAAGTCCTAGCAAGTGCAGTAAAGCAAGAGGGGAAAAAAAATAGAAAGAAAAGCATACACATTGAAAAGTAAGAAATACAACTTTCCTAATTCACAGATGACATGATCATCTGTGTAGAAAATCCTATTAAATTAAATACTTTTAAAATCTACTAAAAAAAATCCCTCTAAGGGTGTGGAGAAAAGGGAACCCTCTTGCACTGTTGGTGGGAATGTAAATTGATACAGCCACTGTGGAGAACAGTATGGAGGTTCCTTCAAAAACTAAAAATAGACTTACCATATGACCCAGCAATCCCACCACCAGGCATATACCCTGAGAAAACCATAATTCAAAAAGACACATGCACTCCAATGTTCATTGCAGCACGATTTACAATAGCCAAGACATGGAAGCAACCTAAGTGTCCATCGACAGATGAATGGATAAAGAAGATGTGGCACATATGTAAAATGGAATATTACTCAGCCATAAAAAGGAATGAAACTGGGTCATTTGTAGACACATGGATGAATCTAGAGACTGTCATACAGAGTGAAGTAAGTCAGAAAGAGAAAAACAAATACCATATGCTAACACATGTATATGGAATCTAAAAAAAATAAATAATAATAAAATATGGTTCTGAAGAACCTAGGGGCAGGATTGGAATAAAGATGCAGACCTACTAGAGAATGGACTTGAGGACATGGGGAGGGGGAAGGGTAAACTGGGACGAAGTGAGAGAGTGGCATGGACGTATATACACTACCAAATGTAAAATAGGTAGCTAGTGGGAAACAGCCACATAGCACAGGGAGATCAGCTCGGTGTTTTGTGACCACCTAGAAGGGTGGGATAGGGAGGGTGGGAGGGAGATGCAAGATGGAGGGGATATGGGGATATATGTATATGTATAGCTGATTCACTTTGTTATAAAGCAGAAAATAACACACCATTATACAGCCATTATACTCCAATAAAGAAGTTGAAAAAATAATAATAATGATTCATATTTAACATTACCTAAGTTTTCTTCTGAAGCTTACCCAGCAAATTTACTCTCATCTTTTATGAGGGTCAGAGGTAGCAAGATTTGTATCCATGGCAATCTTCCCATAAATCCCTCCCCCTGTTATTTTTCCTATTTAATTGGTATGCTTACAACAACCCCTTCAGCCAGCTCTTGTAAGGGGAATTCAGCCTATCATTAAGGTTTCTTCTACTCCATAACACGACTTTTTTTTTTTTTAATTTCCATTCCATCTTTTTCCTGTTATTTTCATCTAAGCCCAAAATGCGAGAGACAAACCTGCTGGCAGGTAACTCTTGAGTTTCTTCCCCTTCTCTGAAACTTTTATCTACTATGATATTAATTTGTCAAAGAAGTCATTCTTTTAGCTGGGTATTTTTAAATTCACAATATCTGTACTGAGCCCCTCATTCTCATGAATGCAGATTTTAAAATGGAATTCAACTTCCACTGCTGTAAGATGTATCCCGTCTGCATTTCACAGCCTGCTGTGACCCTTTGCTAACAGAGATGATTTTTCTCCCTTCTGAACTTTTGAGAGATTTCTAATGGGACAAAATTGAACAAAGTAAAGCAGTTTCTAATATGTGTTTTCTTCTCAGCATCAAACAGCCCATACACTGCAGGCTGCCCCTCTCCACTGGAATGTGCTGACAGAGCATTTGCACAAAGGAAGGAGGGTTGAGCTTTCAGAAAGGACTTCCTGAGGTCCCAGAATGGGGATGTAAGCCACCGGCCCAAGATGCTGTTTCCTTCCAATTGCCAAGTAGTGCTGTCCTTTGACCCCAGCTGAGGAGCTCCTCTGAGAACGTCATGGATCTGCTGTTTCCTCAGTTAAGATACCAGCCATCAAGGGGACCCAGATCCAGGGACTCAGAGGTCATCCCGGACCACAGCAGAGCTAGGAGTGTGGTAGGGTGTTGGGGGGTGTGATGAGGAGAGAAGAGTCTCACACCGGCCTCGACCTGCTCCTTCACTACAGAGCAGAGATTGGGGTTATGATAGGTGTATTAAACTTGAAGGGAACTGAAGGGCACGAACCTTTTGTGTCCCCTCAGGAGCTATTCCTATTCTTCTTATACCCTACTTTCTGGTGTTCACTAAATTCGGGATGCTGTGCGTGCTCGCCTTAGCCTGGCTCGCCTATGACTGAAACACCCACAGTCCAGGTAAGAAACAGGGGAAGAGTGGTGGTCCCTGTATGTACCAAGGATGGAACCACAGGGATGGGGTGGGGGTGGAAGGAGAGAGTGGGAGAAACAGATGGAGAAGAGGTGGGGAGAGGAAAGAAGAGGAAAGGGAAAGGAAAGGAGGTCAGGGAGGCGAAGCGAAGGAGAGAGGGAGAGGAGCACAGGAAGGCAAAGGGAGACAGGAGGGCAAAGCCCAGCAAGGAACAGAGGTCTCTGCCAGGTTTCCCAGGAAGAATTGAGCCTGGTTTCTGGGAGGGTGCTCCCAGCATCCTACTACTTCCCTCCCACCTTTCTGACTGCTCCAGAGGAGCCGGGACTTCCTGTGTCTCCTTGGGAGTTGGATTTAGGGACAATACCTATAGCTCTGTGCCCAAGATATGGAAATGTGAGAAGGAGGCCCCTCTAGTGACCTGAAGATTTTAGGAAGAACCCTCCACCTCCGAGAGAAGTAGAGGGATTGGCAAGATCTCACCCAGTCTTCCCTTCCCTTCCATACCTGCTGGTGGTAGGCGTTCAATTTGGGTATGAAACTGGACGCTATGGAATTATTTCCAAATTACTTCCCAGTAATGGTGACTATGCTACCTCTGAGTACCCTCATTCCCTCTTACTCAGACTCTTCCTCCCTATTCAGCCCCATGGTTTCAAAGGCTTTGGTGGCCAGCAGTGGACATAAAGGCCCAGAGGCATATTGCAGAATAGAGACCCAAGATGGATGGGCAGGTGGGGAGACAAATGGATAACACCTTGCCTCAGAGTGGCAGACCCAGGTCAGCCTCTCTGAGCATCATAATCCCTGGCAATCCTGTGGCAGTGAAGACATCCCAGTGAATAGGGATTTGGGGCTCCCCAAGGGCAACACAGGCTACCTACTGGGATCTGAGTCCACATGTCCTCTCTTCCTTCTATCCACTACTCTGATCCAATCTCCCTCTAACAGCTGGTGAAGACTCATGACCTCTGTCCCAAACACAACTATATCATTGCCAACCACCCCCATGGCATTCTCTCTTATGGTGTCTTCATCAACTTTGCCACTGAGGCCACTGGCTTTGCTCAGAATTTCCCAGCCATCACTCTTTATGTAGGGACCTTGGAAGGGATCTTCTGGATCCCAATTGTGTGAGATTATATGATGTCAGTGGGTGGGTATAAGAAATCATTCCATTCTCTGACCTACCTCAGGGCTCCAACTTCTATAAGACTTGACAGTCAGTCCAGTTCTCACTCCCTGCTGGAAGAGGACTTCTTAGTAGAAAATGAGTCCAGAACACACTGGGCCAGTAACAGGAATATGTGTCCAAGCCTCAGGTTCTGTCCAAGATCCGAGAGGCAGGGTTTGATTAGGCAGCAGGATAAGTTATATGCATTAGTAAGCGTTGCCATGGATCCTTTCAGAGGAGGAAGCAGAAGCCTGGAGTTCAGGATCAAAGCCAAAGTGGAAAGCAGAAAGCAAAAACCAAATATCAAAACCAAACAGAGGGAAAATGAGGCATGAATGGGACAGCTCAGATGAACTTTGCCTGATTTTTGAGGGATGTCAACTGGCTTCTTTTGACTAGTCATTTATTTAGCAGCTCTCATCTCAGGGTGTCTCAAAGACACTTTTAAGTCTTTCATACTAGCTGGTACCCTCCTGGCCCATGACCTTCATCTCCTGAGAACCCCTTTGAACTTGCATAAGACATCAAGGGATAAAGGATAGGCATCCGTCAGAATCCAGGACAACTTCCACATGCCAGGCTTCAAGCCATGGTACTGTGCCAAATGTCCTTTTCTTTGGATGAATATCCATCCTTCTGGACACCAGAAAACAACCAAAGCCAAACATTAAATGTAAGATACATTGATATCTGGAGGGGCCAGGTGGGACCACTAGAGTCCCAGAGGATGATTCTACTCCCCTCTGAGGTTGGTATGACCATGGATCTCTAGGACTGTGGCCTGGAGCCAATGTCTGCCATCCCAAGAGAGAACAGAACTTTGCACAGGGCAAAGTTGGAAAACAGAGGTGTGGAAAGACTCTGTGACTGTTGTAGAGCAGCAAGATGTCATCCTCATTCCACGGTTCATCTACATTTCAATTTGGCTTGGACAGGATTCTGGGTCTGCCTACTCTCCAGAACCCCCAGCCAATGGCTTCCCTTTGCCAGGTTGCTCTAAGGAGGAAACATGTTGGTGGTGACTATTCCTCAGTACTCCTAGGGAAGAGAACTCTGGAGAGCCTCCATTGCCATCAGCCTGGGGAGAGTGGAAGACAGCTGTGGTTCCTGGGTAGAGAAGGAAGGGATGGGCTTAAATCCTATAGAGTTAAGAGAAATTAGGCAGAAGAACTCAATGTAGCCCCAACTGTAGTAGCTCAGAGCTGCAAGGCAAGAAGCTGACCTTAAGGACCAACCTCAGGGCTAACCCAGGATATGGAGGTGAAAGACAGAAGAGTGGAAACAAGCACAGTCAGGAGACAGAAGAACTGTCTCCAGCAGGAAGACCCTGGAGGAACCCCTTATCCCGTTCCCAAGCACCAAGTTTGTTATACCACTTGACTCTTTGGTTTCACAGGTGTGTGCCCAGTGAGTGAGTTGGCCTTGAAGTATTTGCTGACCAAGAAAGGTTCGGGCAATGCTGTGGTTATTGTGGTGTGTGGAGCTGCTGAAGCCTTCTTGTGCCACCCAGGAGCCTCTACCGTCCTCCTTAAACAGTGTAAAGGTTTTGCGAGGTTGGCACTGAAGACAGGGTGGGTCCCTAGGTTCTGATGCCCTATCATCAGGGTGCCATAGGTCCTCTGTAGCACCTCTCCAGAATGGTAACCTTCCTTGGAAACCTGTTAGAGGTGGTTCCCTCTTCATTCTGATTGCTTTTCTCTACTCGCTCACACTGTGCCTTAAGGGTGTTTGGGCCTCCAGACACATTCTGGTGGGTACTTTTAAAACTTGAAGTTGGAGAAAAAACAGTAAAAGACCTTTACCTTCTGCCCATTAGCCTGGTAGGCTGGGGGTCTGGGGAAGTGGGGCTTTAGCCTATATCAACCCATGAACTGTGAGGCCGAGAAAACTTACCCAGGGCAAGGAAGGCACAGGGCTTGATGCTGAGCGGATTGCAAAGATGCAAAAGACATGTATACTGCCCCCAAAGAGCATATAATCTTTTTGAGAAATAGAATGTATTCATTCAGCAGTTATTAAACAGCTACTGTGTGTCAGGCATAGTACTAGGCATTAAGGATATAAAAATAAATAAGACCTAGTCCTTGCCTTTAAGGAACTCACAGTCCGATGGAAGACAGACATGTTCACATATAATTACAAAATATATCCAGAAGCCAACCACTTACCATCTCAACTATCGCCCCGTGGTTTACCAGCCCATCGTCTCGCCCCTGGATTATTACAACAGTCTCCTAAGTGCTCTCTCTGCTTCTATCCTTGCCTCCCTCACATCCAAGAGTCTATTCTCAACCATGGCCAGGATGATCCTATTCAGTGTGAGTCAGATCATGTCACTACTCCAAATGCTCCAGTGGCTCCCATTTCACCCCGAGAAAAACCAAAGTCTTTGCAAGGACCTGCAAGACCCTAAATCATCTTGCCACCTCTCTGATCTCATCAGCCACTGCCCTCCCCCTTGCTCACTCTATTAGAACTACACTGGCCTCCTTGCTATCCCTCAAACAAGCCACACATTCCTCCCTTAGGGTCTTTGCTCTAGCTGTCCCGTCTGTCTGGGACATTATTCCTGCAAATAACTCTTAAGCTTATTTCTCTCCTTGGTTTGATCCCTTGATCAGTATGTAGTGTCCTTGTTTGTTTCTTGTAATATTCTTTATCTTAAAGTCTATTTCGTCTGATATGAGAATTGTAACTCCAGGTTTCCTTTGATGTCCATTTGCCTGGAATGTCTCTTGCCATCTCCTCACTTTCAGTCTGTATGTCTCCCTAGGTATAAAGTGGGTCTCTTCTAAGCATCACATATAATGGTCTTGATGTTGTATCCCTTCAGGGAGTCTATCTGTTGTAGTTGGAGCAATGTATCCATTTACATGTAATGTTATTATTAATATGGATGTTCCTCTTACCGTTTTGTTAATTGTTTTTGGTTTGTTCTAGGAGGTCTTTTCTTTTCTTTGTGATTCCTGCCTAGAGAAGTTCCTTTATCCTTTGTTATAAAGCTGTTGTTGGTGCTGAAATCTTTTTCCATGTCTTTAACTGTAAAGTTTTTGGTTTCTCCGTCCAATCTCAATGAGATTCTTGCTGAGAACAGTAACATTGGTTGTAGGTTTTTTCCTTTCATCTCTTGAAATACATATACTGGCACTCCCTTCTCTCTTGCAGAATGTCTGCTGAAAGGTCAGCTGTTAACTTACGTGGATTCCCTTGTATGGTATATGGTGCTTTTCCCATGCTGCTTTTTACATGCTTTCTATGTATTTAGGTTCTAATAGTTTGATGAATACGTGTCTTGGAGTGTTTCTCCTTGGATTTATCCTTTATGGGACTCTCTGTGCTTCCTTGACTTGATTAACTCTTTCCTTTCCCATACTAGGGATGTTTTCAACTATAATCTCTTCAAATATATTTTCACGCCTTTTCTATTTCTCTTCTTCTTCTGAGACCCATATAATTCGAATGTTGGTGCATTTAATGTTGTCCCAAGGGTCGCTGAGACGGTCCTCCGTTCCTTTCTTTCTTTGTACTTTATTTTGATCCGCAGTATTTATTTGAACTATTTTATCTTCCAGGCCACTTAACCGTTCTTCTGCCTCAGTTATTCTGCTAGTGATCCATGCTAGAGAATAATTATTTTCATGTATTGTGTTCTTCATCATTGTTTGTTTGCTCTTCAGTTCTTGTCGACCCTTGTGAAACGTTTCTTGTATTTTCTCTCTCCTATTTCTACGATGTTGAATCGTCTTTCCTATCATTATTCTGAATTCTTTTTCGGGTGGACTGCCTATTTCCTCTTCATTTGTTAGGTCTGGTGCGTTTTGACCTTGCTGCTTCGTCGACGTGTGTTTTTTGATCTCCTCATTTTGCTTAACTTACTGGGCTTGGGGTTCCTTTTCACAGGCGTCATGCCCGTCGTTATTGTGGTTTTTGGTGTCTGTCCCCAGCGGCTAAGGTTTGTTCAGTGGGTTCTGCATGTTTCTTTGTTGAGGGGAGGTGTGCTTGTGTTCTGGAAGATGAGGCTGGATCTTTACTTTCTGGTGGGCACTTCCACGTCTGGTGGTGTGTATTTTGGTGCTTCTGTCCTTATTATGATTCAAGGCGTCCTCTCTGATAACGGATGGGGCTGTTTCTGTCTTGCTCATTGTTTGGCATACGGTGTCCAGCACTGTACACTTCTGGTCACTGAGTGAATGTGGGTCTTGGACGTGAGAAGGAAATCTCTGGGAGATTTTCTCCATTTGATATTATGTAGAGCTGTCAGGTCTCCTGTGGACCAGTGTCCTGAAGTTGGTTTTCCCACCTCAGATGCAGAGCACTGACTCCTGGTTAGAGCACCTAGAGACTTTCATCCTCACAGCTCAGAATAAGTGGGAGAAGAAAGAGAAGGAAGCAAAGAATGAGGATAAAATAAAACAAAATAAAGTAAAATCAAATAAAATGAAGTGATTAAAATAAAAAATATTTATTACGAGAAAATTTTAAAAAGTAAAAAAAAAAAAAGCCACACAGAACTCTAGCACAAATGGTTAAAGCTAAGCTATACAGACAAAATCGCAAACAGCAGCATACACCTCCACAGTCTCAAAAAGTGAAAAACTGGAAAGAATAATATATCTTTGCTCACAAAGTCCACCTCGTCAATTTTGGGCTGATTCTTTGTGTATTCAGGTGTTCCACAGATGCGGGGTACTTCACGGTGAATGTGCAGATTTCACCCACTCTTCCTACGGCTGCTGGGAGAGATTTCCCTTTGGCTTCTTTTTTCGCACAGCTCTCCTTTTACAGTTGCGTTTGCTTCATCCCATAGTTTTGGGTGGTCGTATTTCCACTGTCACTTTTTCCCAGGTATTTTTGATCCCATCTTGGTTTTCTGCAGTGAAATCTTGGTTATGTAACAGCGTTTTCTTTAGCTTCCCCGTGTTTGTATTATTGACGTGCTTTTTTTCCTTTTAATTCCTATCTAGATTCATAGCACTGTGGGCGGAAAGTATACCTGATACTGTTTCAATTTTCTTAATTTTCTAAGGCTTTATTTGTGGTCCTACATATAATATATCTTGGAGAATGTTCCATGAGCACCTGAGGAAAGAGTGTTTTCTGTCGTTTTGCAATAGAATGTGGTATACATATGAATGAAGTCCCTCCTGTTCAATGTGTCATTTAAAACTTATGTTTCCTGATTTTTTTTCATTTTGGATGATCTGTCCATTGGTGGAATTGGGGTGGTAATGTCCCCTACTCTTTTGGTGGTACTATCAAGTTCCCCTTTATGGCTGTTAGGATACATGTTATGTAGTGAAGTGATCCTCGGTTGTGTTCATAAGTATTCGCATTTGTCATATCCTCTCCTTGGTTTGATCCCTTTATCAGTATGTAGTGTCCTTGTTTGTTTCTTGTAACAGTGTTTATCTTAAAGTCTATTTCGTCTGATATGAGAATTGTAACTCCAGGTTTCCTTTGATTTCCATTTGCATGGAATGTCTCTTGCCATCTCCTCATTTTCAGTCTGTATATCTCCCTAGGTGTAAAGTGGGTCTCTTCTAGGCAGCACATATAATGGTCTTGATGTTGTATCCCTTCAGGGAGTCTATCTGTTGTAGTTGGAGCCATGTATCCATTTACATGTAACGTTATTATTAATATGGATGTTCCTCTTACCGTTTTGTGAATTGTTTTTGGTTTGTTCTAGGAGGTCTTTTCTTTTCTTTGTGTTTCCTGCCTAGAGAAGTTCCTTTATCCTTTGTTATAAAGCTGTTGTTGGTGCTGAATTCTTTTTCCGTGTCTTTTTCTGTAAAGTTTTTGGTTTCTCCGTCCAATCTCAATGAGATTCTTGCTGAGAACAGTAACATTGGTTGTAGGTTTTTTCCTTTCATCTCTTGAAATACGGATACTGGCACTCCCTTCTCTCTTGCAGAATTTCTGCTGAAAGGTCAGCTGTTAACTTACGTGGATTCCCTTGTATGGTATATGCTGTTTTTCCCATGCTGCTTTTTACATGCTTTCTATGTATTTAGTTTCTAATAGTTTGATGAACATGTGTCTTGGCGTGTTTCTCCTTGGATTTATCCTGTATGGGACTCTCTGTGCTTCCTTGACTTGATTAACTGTTTCCTTTCCCATACTAGGGATGTTTTCAACTATAATCTCTTCAAATATATTCTCACGCCTTTTCTATTTCTGTTCTTCTTCTGAGACCCATATAATTTGAATGATGGTGCATTTAATGTTGCCCAAGGGTCGCTGAGACGGTCCTCCGTTCCTTTCTTTCTTTGTTCTTTATTTTGATCCGCAGTATTTATTGGAACTATTTTATCTTCCAGGACACTTGACCGTTCTTCTGCCTCAGTTACTGTGCTAGTGATCCATGCTAGAGAATAATAATTTTCATGTATTGTGTTCTTCATCATTGTTTGTTTGCTCTTCAGTTCTTGTCGACCCTTGTGAAACGTTTCTTGTATTTTCTCTCTCCTATTTCTACGATGTTGAATCGTCTTTCCTATCATTATTCTGAATTCTTTTTCGGGTGGACTGCCTATTTCCTCTTCATTTGTTAGGTCTGGTGCGTTTTGACCTTGCTGCTTCGTCGACGTGTGTTTTTTGATCTCCTCATTTTGCTTAACTTACTGGGCTTGGGGTTCCTTTTCACAGGCGTCATGCCCGTCGTTATTGTGGTTTTTGGTGTCTGTCCCCAGCGGCTAAGGTTTGTTCAGTGGGTTCTGCATGTTTCTTTGTTGAGGGGAGGTGTGCTTGTGTTCTGGAAGATGAGGCTGGATCTTTACTTTCTGGTGGGCACCTCCACGTCTGGTGGTGTGTATTTTGGTGCCTCTGTCCTTATTATGATTTAAGGCGTCCTCTCTGATAACGGATGGGGCTGTTTCTGTCTTGCTCATTGTTTGGCATACGGTGTCCAGCACTGGAGACTGCTGGTCACTGAGTGAATGTGGGACTTGGACTTGAGAAGGAAATCTCTGGGAGATTTTCTCCATTTGATATTATGTGGAGCTGTCAGGTCTCCTGTGGACCAGTGTCCTGAAGTTGGTTTTCCCACCTCAGATGCAGAGCACTGACTCCTGGTTAGAGCACCTAGAGACTTTCATCCTCACAGCTCAGAATAAGTGGGAGAAGAAAGAGAAGGAAACAAAGAATGAGGATAAAATAAAACAAAATAAAGTAAAATCAAATAAAATGAAGTGATTAAAATAAAAAATATTTATTACGAGAAAATTTTAAAAAGTAAAAAAAAAAAAAAAGCCACACAGAACTGTAGCACAAATGGTTAAAGCTAAGCTATACAGACAAAATCGCAAACAGCAGCATACACCTCCACAGTCACAAAAAGTGAAAAACTGGAAAGAATAATATATCTTTGCTCACAAAGTCCACCTCGTCAATTTTGGGCTGATTCTTTGTGTATTCAGGTGTTCCACAGATGCGGGGAACTTCACGTTGAGTGTGCAAATTTCACACACTCTTCCTGCGGCTGCTGGGAGAGATTTCCCTTTGGCTTCTTTTTTCGAACAGCTCTCCTTTTACAGTTGCGTTTGCTTCATCCCATAGTTTTGGGTGTTCGTATTACCACTGTCACTTTTTCCCAGGTATTTTTGATCCCATCTTGGTTTTCTGCAGTGAAATCTTCGTTATGTAACAGCGTTTTCTTTAGCTTCCCCGTGTTTGTATTATTGACGGGCTTTTTTTCCTTTTAATTCCTATCTAGATTCATAGCACTGTGGGCGGAAAGTATACCTGATACTGTTTCAATTTTCTTAATTTTCAAAGGCTTTATTTGTGGTCCTACATATAATATATCTTGGAGAATGTTCCATGAGCACCGGAGGAAAGAGTGTTTTCTGTTGTTTTGCAATAGAATGTGGTATACCTATGAATGAAGTCCCTCCTGTTCAATGTGTCATTTAAAACTTATGTTTCCTGATTTTTTTTCATTTTGGATGATCTGTCCATTGGTGGAATTGGGGTGGTAATGTCCCCTACTCTTTTGATGGTACTATCAAGTTCCCCTTTATGGCTGTTAGGATACATGTTATGTAGTGAAGTGATCCTCGGTTGTGTTCATAAGTATTCGCATTTGTCATATCCTCTCCTTGGTTTGATCCCTTGATCAGTATGTAGTGTCCTTGTTTGTTTCTTGTAACAGTGTTTATCTTAAAGTCTATTTCGTCTGATATGAGAATTGTAACTCCAGGTTTCCTTTGATTTCCATTTGCATGGAATGTCTCTTGCCATCTCCTCATTTTCAGTCTGTATATCTCCCTAGGTGTAAAGTGGGTCTCTTCTAGGCAGCACATATAATGGTCTTGATGTTGTATCCCTTCAGGGACTCTATCTGTTGTAGTTGGAGCCATGTATCCATTTACATGTAACGTTCTTATTAATATGGATGTTCCTCTTACCGTTTTGTTAATTGTTTTTGGTTTGTTCTAGGAGGTCTTTTCTTTTCTTTGTGATTCCTGCCTAGAGAAGTTCCTTTATCCTTTGTTATAAAGCTGTTGTTGGTGCTGAATTCTTTTTCCGTGTCTTTTCTGTAAAGTTTTTGGTTTCTCCGTCCAATCTCAATGAGATTCTTGCTGAGAACAGTAACATTGGTTGTAGGTTTTTTCCTTTCATCTCTTGAAATACGTATACTGGCACTCCCTTCTCTCTTGCAGAATTTCTGCTGAAAGGTCAGCTGTTAACTTACGTGGATTCCCTTGTATGGTATATGCTGTTTTTCCCATGCTGCTTTTTACATGCTTTCTATGTATTTAGTTTCTAATAGTTTGATGAACATGTATCTTGGCGTGTTTCTCCTTGGATTTATCCTGTATGGGACTCTCTGTGCTTCCTTGACTTGATTAACTGTTTCCTTTCCCATACTAGGGATGTTTTCAACTATAATCTCTTCAAATATATTCTCACGCCTTTTCTATTTCTCTTCTTCTTCTGAGACCCATATAATTCGAATGTTGGTGCATTTAAGGTTGTCCCAAAGGTCGCTGAGACGGCCCTCCGTTCCTTTCTTTCTTTGTTCTTTATTTTGATCCCCAGTATTTATTTGAACTATTTTATCTTCCAGGACACTTAACCATTCTTCTGCCTCAGTTATTGTGCTAGTGATCCATGCTAGAGAATAATTATTTTCATGTATTGTGTTCTTCATCATTGTTTGTTTGCTCTTCAGTTCTTGTCGACCCTTGTGAAACGTTTCTTGTATTTTCTCTCTCCTATTTCTACGATGTTGAATCGTCTTTCCTATCATTATTCTGAATTCTTTATCGGGTGGACTGCCTATTTCCTCTTCATTTGTTAGGTCTGGTGCGTTTTGACCTTGCTGCTTCGTCGACGTGTGTTTTTTGATCTCCTCATTTTGCTTAACTTACTGGGCTTGGGGTTCCTTTTCACAGGCGTCATGCCCGTCGTTATTGTGGTTTTTGGTGTCTGTCCCCAGCGGCTAAGGTTTGTTCAGTGGGTTCTGCATGTTTCTTTGTTGAGGGGAGGTGTGCTTGTGTTCTGGAAGATGAGGCTGGATCTTTACTTTCTGGTGGGCACCTCCACGTCTGGTGGTGTGTATTTTGGTGCCTCTGTCCTTATTATGATTTAAGGCGTCCTCTCTGATACCGGATGGGGCTCTTTCTGTCTTGCTCATTGTTTGGCATACGGTGTCCAGCACTGTAGACTTCTGGTCACTGAGTGAATGTGGGTCTTGGACTTGAGAAGTAAATCTCAGGGAGATTTTCTCCATTTGATATTATGTGGAGCTGTCAGGTCTCCTGTGGACCAGTGTCCTGAAGTTGGTTTTCCCACCTCAGATGCAGAGCACTGACTCCTGGTTAGAGCACCTAGAGACTTTCATCCTCACAGCTCAGAATAAGTGGGAGAAGAAAGAGAAGGAAACAAAGAATGAGGATAAAATAAAACAAAATAAAGTAAAATCAAATAAAATGAAGTGATTAAAATAAAAAATATTTATTACGAGAAAATTTTAAAAAGTAAAAAAAAAAAAAGCCACACAGAACTCTAGCACAAATGGTTAAAGCTAAGCTATACAGACAAAATCGCAAACAGCAGCATACACCTCCACAGTCACAAAAAGTGTAAAACTGGAAAGAATAATATATCTTTGCTCACAAAGTCCACCTCGTCAATTTTGGGCTGATTCTTTGTGTATTCAGGTGTTCCAAGATGCGGGGTACTTCACGTTGAGTGTGCAGATTTCACCCACTCTTCCTGCGGCTGCTGGGAGAGATTTCCCTTTGGCTTCTTTTTTCGCACAGCTCTCCTTTTACAGTTGCGTTTGCTTCATCCCATAGTTTTGGGTGGTCGTATTTCCACTGTCACTTTTTCCCAGGTATTTTTGATCCCATCTTGGTTTTCTGCAGTGAAATCTTGGTTATGTAACAGCGTTTTCTTTAGCTTCCCCGTGTTTGTATTATTGACGGGCTTTTTTTCCTTTTAATTCCTATCTAGATTCATAGCACTGTGGGCGGAAAGTATACCTGATAGTGTTTCAATTTTCTTAATTTTCTAAGGCTTTATTTGTGGTCCTACATATAATGTATCTTGGAGAATGTTCCATGAGCACCTGAGGAAAGAGTGTTTTCTGTTGTTTTGCAATAGAATGTGGTATACATATGAATGAAGTCCCTCCTGTTCAATGTGTCATTTAAAACTTATGTTTCCTGATTTTTTTTCATTTTGGATGATCTGTCCATTGGTGGAATTGGGGTGGTAATGTCCCCTACTCTTTTGGTGGTACTATCAAGTTCCCCTTTATGGCTGTTAGGATACATGTTATGTAGTGAAGTGATCCTCGGTTGTGTTCATAAGTATTCGCATTTGTCATATCCTCTCCTTGGTTTGATCCCTTGATCAGTATGTAGTGTCCTTGTTTGTTTCTTGTAACAGTGTTTATCTTAAAGTCTATTTCGTCTGATATGAGAATTGTAACTCCAGGTTTCCTTTGATTTCCATTTGCATGGAATGTCTCTTGCCATCTCCTCATTTTCAGTCTGTATATCTCCCTAGGTGTAAAGTGGGTCTCTTCTAGGCAGCACATATAATGGTCTTGATGTTGTATCCCTTCAGGGAGTCTATCTGTTGTAGTTGGAGCCATGTATCCATTTACATGTAACGTTCTTATTAATATGGATATTCCTCTTACCGTTTTGTTAATTGTTTTTGGTTTGTTCTAGGAGGTCTTTTCTTTTCTTTGTGATTCCTGCCTAGAGAAGTTCCTTTATCCTTTGTTATAAAGCTGTAGTTGGTGCTGAATTCTTTTTCCGTGTCTTTTTCTGTAAAGTTTTTGGTTTCTCCGTCCAATCTCAATGAGATTCTTGCTGAGAACAGTAACATTGGTTGTAGGTTTTTTCCTTTCATCTCTTGAAATACGTATACTGGCACTCCCTTCTCTCTTGCAGAATTTCTGCTGAAAGGTCAGCTGTTAACTTACGTGGATTCCCTTGTATGGTATATGCTGTTTTTCCCATGCTGCTTTTTACATGCTTTCTATGTATTTAGTTTCTAATAGTTTGATGAACATGTGTCTTGTCGTGTTTCTCCTTGGATTTATCCTGTATGGGACTCTCTGTGCTTCCTTGACTTGATTAACTGTTTCCTTTCCCATACTAGGGATGTTTTCAACTATAATCTCTTCAAATATATTCTCACGCCTTTTCTATTTCTCTTCTTCTTCTGAGACCCATATAATTCGAATGTTGGTGCATTTAAGGTTGTCCCAAAGGTCGCTGAGACGGCCCTCCGTTCCTTTCTTTCTTTGTTCTTTATTTTGATCCCCAGTATTTATTTGAACTATTTTATCTTCCAGGACACTTAACCGTTCTTCTGCCTCAGTTATTGTGCTAGTGATCCATGCTAGAGAATAATTATTTTCATGTATTGTGTTCTTCATCATTGTTTGTTTGCTCTTCAGTTCTTGTCGACCCTTGTGAAACGTTTCTTGTATTTTCTCTCTCCTATTTCTACGATGTTGAATCGTCTTTCCTATCATTATTCTGAATTCTTTATCGGGTGGACTGCCTATTTCCTCTTCATTTGTTAGGTCTGGTGCGTTTTGACCTTGCTGCTTCGTCGACGTGTGTTTTTTGATCTCCTCATTTTGCTTAACTTACTGGGCTTGGGGTTCCTTTTCACAGGCGTCATGCCCGTCGTTATTGTGGTTTTTGGTGTCTGTCCCCAGCGGCTAAGGTTTGTTCAGTGGGTTCTGCATGTTTCTTTGTTGAGGGGAGGTGTGCTTGTGTTCTGGAAGATGAGGCTGGATCTTTACTTTCTGGTGGGCACCTCCACGTCTGGTGGTGTGTATTTTGGTGCCTCTGTCCTTATTATGATTTAAGGCGTCCTCTCTGATACCGGATGGGGCTCTTTCTGTCTTGCTCATTGTTTGGCATACGGTGTCCAGCACTGTAGACTTCTGGTCACTGAGTGAATGTGGGTCTTGGACTTGAGAAGTAAATCTCAGGGAGATTTTCTCCATTTGATATTATGTGGAGCTGTCAGGTCTCCTGTGGACCAGTGTCCTGAAGTTGGTTTTCCCACCTCAGATGCAGAGCACTGACTCCTGGTTAGAGCACCTAGAGACTTTCATCCTCACAGCTCAGAATAAGTGGGAGAAGAAAGAGAAGGAAACAAAGAATGAGGATAAAATAAAACAAAATAAAGTAAAATCAAATAAAATGAAGTGATTAAAATAAAAAATATTTATTACGAGAAAATTTTAAAAAGTAAAAAAAAAAAAAGCCACACAGAACTCTAGCACAAATGGTTAAAGCTAAGCTATACAGACAAAATCGCAAACAGCAGCATACACCTCCACAGTCACAAAAAGTGTAAAACTGGAAAGAATAATATATCTTTGCTCACAAAGTCCACCTCGTCAATTTTGGGCTGATTCTTTGTGTATTCAGGTGTTCCAAGATGCGGGGTACTTCACGTTGAGTGTGCAGATTTCACCCACTCTTCCTGCGGCTGCTGGGAGAGATTTCCCTTTGGCTTCTTTTTTCGCACAGCTCTCCTTTTACAGTTGCGTTTGCTTCATCCCATAGTTTTGGGTGGTCGTATTTCCACTGTCACTTTTTCCCAGGTATTTTTGATCCCATCTTGGTTTTCTGCAGTGAAATCTTGGTTATGTAACAGCGTTTTCTTTAGCTTCCCCGTGTTTGTATTATTGACGGGCTTTTTTTCCTTTTAATTCCTATCTAGATTCATAGCACTGTGGGCGGAAAGTATACCTGATAGTGTTTCAATTTTCTTAATTTTCTAAGGCTTTATTTGTGGTCCTACATATAATGTATCTTGGAGAATGTTCCATGAGCACCTGAGGAAAGAGTGTTTTCTGTTGTTTTGCAATAGAATGTGGTATACATATGAATGAAGTCCCTCCTGTTCAATGTGTCATTTAAAACTTATGTTTCCTGATTTTTTTTCATTTTGGATGATCTGTCCATTGGTGGAATTGGGGTGGTAATGTCCCCTACTCTTTTGGTGGTACTATCAAGTTCCCCTTTATGGCTGTTAGGATACATGTTATGTAGTGAAGTGATCCTCGGTTGTGTTCATAAGTATTCGCATTTGTCATATCCTCTCCTTGGTTTGATCCCTTGATCAGTATGTAGTGTCCTTGTTTGTTTCTTGTAACAGTGTTTATCTTAAAGTCTATTTCGTCTGATATGAGAATTGTAACTCCAGGTTTCCTTTGATTTCCATTTGCATGGAATGTCTCTTGCCATCTCCTCATTTTCAGTCTGTATATCTCCCTAGGTGTAAAGTGGGTCTCTTCTAGGCAGCACATATAATGGTCTTGATGTTGTATCCCTTCAGGGAGTCTATCTGTTGTAGTTGGAGCCATGTATCCATTTACATGTAACGTTCTTATTAATATGGATATTCCTCTTACCGTTTTTTTAATTGTTTTTGGTTTGTTCTAGGAGGTCTTTTCTTTTCTTTGTGATTCCTGCCTAGAGAAGTTCCTTTATCCTTTGTTATAAAGCTGTAGTTGGTGCTGAATTCTTTTTCCGTGTCTTTTTCTGTAAAGTTTTTGGTTTCTCCGTCCAATCTCAATGAGATTCTTGCTGAGAACAGTAACATTGGTTGTAGGTTTTTTCCTTTCATCTCTTGAAATACGTATACTGGCACTCCCTTCTCTCTTGCAGAATTTCTGCTGAAAGGTCAGCTGTTAACTTACGTGGATTCCCTTGTATGGTATATGCTGTTTTTCCCATGCTGCTTTTTACATGCTTTCTATGTATTTAGTTTCTAATAGTTTGATGAACATGTGTCTTGTCGTGTTTCTCCTTGGATTTATCCTGTATGGGACTCTCTGTGCTTCCTTGACTTGATTAACTGTTTCCTTTCCCATACTAGGGATGTTTTCAACTATAATCTCTTCAAATATATTCTCACGCCTTTTCTATTTCTCTTCTTCTTCTGAGACCTATATAATTCGAATGTTGGTGCATTTAAGGTTGTCCCAAAGGTCGCTGAGACGGCCCTCCGTTCCTTTCTTTCTTTGTTCTTTATTTTGATCCCCAGTATTTATTTGAACTATTTTATCTTCCAGGACACTTAACCGTTCTTCTGCCTCAGTTATTGTGCTAGTGATCCATGCTAGAGAATAATTATTTTCATGTATTGTGTTCTTCATCATTGTTTGTTTGCTCTTCAGTTCTTGTCGACCCTTGTGAAACGTTTCTTGTATTTCCTCTCTCCTATTTCTACGATGTTGAATCGTCTTTCCTATCATTATTCTGAATTCTTTTTCGGGTGGACTGCCTATTTCCTCTTCATTTGTTAGGTCTGGTGCGTTTTGACCTTGCTGCTTCGTCGACGTGTGTTTTTTGATCTCCTCATTTTGCTTAACTTAGTGGGCTTGGGGTTCCTTTTCACAGGCGTCATGCCCGTCGTTATTGTGGTTTTTGGTGTCTGTCCCCAGCGGCTAAGGTTTGTTCAGTGGGTTCTGCATGTTTCTTTGTTGAGGGGAGGTGTGCTTGTGTTCTGGAAGATGAGGCTGGATCTTTACTTTCTGGTGGGCACCTCCACGTCTGGTGGTGTGTATTTTGGTGCCTCTGTCCTTATTATGATTTAAGGCGTCCTCTCTGATACCGGATGTGGCTGTTTCTGTCTTGCTCATTGTTTGGCATACGGTGTCCAGCACTGTAGACTTCTGGTCACTGAGTGAATGTGGGTCTTGGACTTGAGAAGGAAATCTCTGGGAGATTTTCTCCATTTGATATTATGTGGAGCTGTCAGGTCTCCTGTGGACCAGTGTCCTGAAGTTGGTTTTCCCACCTCAGATGCAGAGCACTGACTCCTGGTTAGAGCACCTAGAGACTTTCATCCTCACAGCTCAGAATAAGTGGGAGAAGAAAGAGAAGGAAACAAAGAATGAGGATAAAATAAAACAAAATAAAGTAAAATCAAATAAAATGAAGTGATTAAAATAAAAAATATTTATTACGAGAAAATTTTAAAAAGTAAAAAAAAAAAAAAGCCACACAGAACTCTAGCACAAATGGTTAAAGCTAAGCTATACAGACAAAATCGCAAACAGCAGCATACACCTCCCCAGTCACAAAAAGTGTAAAACTGGAAAGAATAATATATCTTTGCTCACAAAGTCCACCTCGTCAATTTTGGGCTGATTCTTTGTGTATTCAGGTGTTCCACAGATGCGGGGTACTTCACGTTGAGTGTGCAGATTTCACCCACTCTTCCTGCGGCTGCTGGGAGAGATTTCCCTTTGGCTTCTTTTTTCGCACAGCTCTCCTTTTACAGTTGCGTTTGCTTCATCCCATAGTTTTGGGTGGTCGTATTTCCACTGTCACTTTTTCCCAGGTATTTTTGATCCCATCTTGGTTTTCTGCAGTGAAATCTTGGTTATGTAACAGCGTTTTCTTTAGCTTCCCCGTGTTTGTATTATTGACGGGCTTTTTTTCCTTTTAATTCCTATCTAGATTCATAGCACTGTGGGCGGAAAGTATACCTGATACTGTTTCAATTTTCTTAATTTTCTAAGGCTTTATTTGTGGTCCTACATATAATATATCTTGGAGAATGTTCCATGAGCACCTGAGGAAAGAGTGTTTTCTGTTGTTTTGCAATAGAATGTGGTATACATATGAATGAAGTCCCTCCTGTTCAATGTGTCATTTAAAACTTATGTTTCCTGATTTTTTTTCATTTTGGATGATCTGTCCATTGGTGGAATTGGGGTGGTAATGTCCCCTACTCTTTTGGTGGTACTATCAAGTTCCCCTTTATGGCTGTTAGGATACATGTTATGTAGTGAAGTGATCCTCGGTTGTGTTCATAAGTATTCGCATTTGTCATATCCTCTCCTTGGTTTGATCCCTTGATCAGTATGTAGTGTCCTTGTTTGTTTCTTGTAACAGTGTTTATCTTAAAGTCTATTTCGTCTGATATGAGAATTGTAACTCCAGGTTTCCTTTGATTTCCATTTGCATGGAATGTCTCTTGCCATCTCCTCATTTTCAGTCTGTATATCTCCCTAGGTGTAAAGTGGGTCTCTTCTAGGCAGCACATATAATGGTCTTGATGTTGTATCCCTTCAGGGAGTCTATCTGTTGTAGTTGGAGCCATGTATCCATTTACATGTAACGTTCTTATTAATATGGATGTTCCTCTTACCGTTTTGTTAATTGTTTTTGGTTTGTTCTAGGAGGTCTTTTCTTTTCTTTGTGATTCCTGCCTAGAGAAGTTCCTTTATCCTTTGTTATAAAGCTGTTGTTGGTGCTGAATTCTTTTTCCGTGTCTTTTTCTGTAAAGTTTTTGGTTTCTCCGTCCAATCTCAATGAGATTCTTGCTGAGAACAGTAACATTGGTTGTAGGTTTTTTCCTTTCATCTCTTGAAATACGTATACTGGCACTCCCTTCTCTCTTGCAGAATTTCTGCTGAAAGGTCAGCTGTTAACTTACGTGGATTCCCTTGTATGGTATATGCTGTTTTTCCCATGCTGCTTTTTACATGCTTTCTATGTATTTAGTTTCTAATAGTTTGATGAACATGTGTCTTGGCGTGTTTCTCCTTGGATTTATCCTGTATGGGACTCTCTGTGCTTCCTTGACTTTATTAACTGTTTCCTTTCCCATACTAGGGATGTTTTCAACTATAATCTCTTCAAATATATTCTCACGCCTTTTCTATTTCTCTTCTTCTTCTGAGACCCATATAATTCGAATGTTGGTGCATTTAAGGTTGTCCCAAGGGTCGCTGAGACGGCCCTCCGTTCCTTTCTTTCTTTGTTCTTTATTTTGATCCCCAGTATTTATTTGAACTATTTTATCTTCCAGGACACTTAACCGTTCTTCTGCCTCAGTTATTGTGCTAGTGATCCATGCTAGAGAATAATTATTTTCATGTATTGTGTTCTTCATCATTGTTTGTTTGCTCTTCAGTTCTTGTCGACCCTTGTGAAACGTTTCTTGTATTTTCTCTCTCATATTTCTACGATGTTGAATCGTCTTTCCTATCATTATTCTGAATACTTTTTCGGGTGGACTGCCTATTTCCTCTTCATTTGTTAGGTCTGGTGCGTTTTGACCTTGCTGCTTCGTCGACGTGTGTTTTTTGATCTCCTCATTTTGCTTAACTTAGTGGGCTTGGGGTTCCTTTTCACAGGCGTCATGCCCGTCGTTATTGTGGTTTTTGGTGTCTGTCCCCAGCGGCTAAGGTTTGTTCAGTGGGTTCTGCATGTTTCTTTGTTGAGGGGAGGTGTGCTTGTGTTCTGGAAGATGAGGCTGGATCTTTACTTTCTGGTGGGCACCTCCACGTCTGGTGGTGTGTATTTTGGTGCCTCTGTCCTTATTATGATTTAAGGCGTCCTCTCTGATACCGGATGGGGCTGTTTCTGTCTTGCTCATTGTTTGGCATACGGTGTCCAGCACTGTAGACTTCTGGTCACTGAGTGAATGTGGGTCTTGGACTTGAGAAGGAAATCTCTGGGAGATTTTCTCCATTTGATATTATGTGGAGCTGTCAGGTCTCCTGTGGACCAGTGTCCTGAAGTTGGTTTTCCCACCTCAGATGCAGAGCACTGACTCCTGGTTAGAGCACCTAGAGACTTTCATCCTCACAGCTCAGAATAAGTGGGAGAAGAAAGAGAAGGAAACAAAGAATGAGGATAAAATAAAACAAAATAAAGTAAAATCAAATAAAATGAAGTGATTAAAATAAAAAATATTTATTACGAGAAAATTTTAAAAAGTAAAAAAAAAAAAAAGCCACACAGAACTCTAGCACAAATGGTTAAAGCTAAGCTATACAGACAAAATCGCAAACAGCAGCATACACCTCCACAGTCACAAAAAGTGTAAAACTGGAAAGAATAATATATCTTTGCTCACAAAGTCCACCTCGTCAATTTTGGGCTGATTCTTTGTGTATTCAGGTGTTCCACAGATGCGGGGTACTTCACGTTGAGTGTGCAGATTTCACCCACTCTTCCTGCGGCTGCTGGGAGAGATTTCCCTTTGGCTTCTTTTTTCACACAGCTCTCCTTTTACAGTTGCGTTTGCTTCATCCCATAGTTTTGGGTGGTCGTATTTCCACTGTCACTTTTTCCCAGGTATTTTTGATCCCATCTTGGTTTTCTGCAGTGAAATCTTGGTTATGTAACAGCGTTTTCTTTAGCTTCCCCGTGTTTGTATTATTGACGGGCTTTTTTTCCTTTTAATTCCTATCTAGATTCATAGCACTGTGGGCGGAAAGTATACCTGATACTGTTTCAATTTTCTTAATTTTCTAAGGCTTTATTTGTGGTCCTACATATAATGTATCTTGGAGAATGTTCCATGAGCACCTGAGGAAAGAGTGTTTTCTGTTGTTTTGCAATAGAATGTGGTATACATATGAATGAAGTCCCTCCTGTTCAATGTGTCATTTAAAACTTATGTTTCCTGATTTTTTTTCATTTTGGATGATCTGTCCATTGGTGGAATTGGGGTGGTAATGTCCCCTACTCTTTTGGTGGTACTATCAAGTTCCCCTTTATGGCTGTTAGGATACATGTTATGTAGTGAAGTGATCCTCGGTTGTGTTCATAAGTATTCGCATTTGTCATATCCTCTCCTTGGTTTGATCCCTTGATCAGTATGTAGTGTCCTTGTTTGTTTCTTGTAACAGTGTTTATCTTAAAGTCTATTTCGTCTGATATGAGAATTGTAACTCCAGGTTTCCTTTGATTTCCATTTGCATGGAATGTCTCTTGCCATCTCCTCATTTTCAGTCTGTATATCTCCCTAGGTGTAAAGTGGGTCTCTTCTAGGCAGCACATATAATGGTCTTGATGTTGTATCCCTTCAGGGAGTCTATCTGTTGTAGTTGGAGCCATGTATCCATTTACATGTAACGTTCTTATTAATATGGATGTTCCTCTTACCGTTTTGTTAATTGTTTTTGGTTTGTTCTAGGAGGTCTTTTCTTTTCTTTGTGATTCCTGCCTAGAGAAGTTCCTTTATCCTTTGTTATAAAGCTGTTGTTGGTGCTGAATTCTTTTTCCGTGTCTTTTTCTGTAAAGTTTTTGGTTTCTCCGTCCAATCTCAATGAGATTCTTGCTGAGAATAGTAACATTGGTTGTAGGTTTTTTCCTTTCATCTCTTGAAATACGTATACTGGCACTCCCTTCTCTCTTGCAGAATTTCTGCTGAAAGGTCAGCTGTTAACTTACGTGGATTCCCTTGTATGGTATATGCTGTTTTTCCCATGCTGCTTTTTACATGCTTTCTATGTATTTAGTTTCTAATAGTTTGATGAACATGTGTCTTGGCGTGTTTCTCCTTGGATTTATCCTGTATGGGACTCTCTGTGCTTCCTTGACTTGATTAACTGTTTCCTTTCCCATACTAGGGATGTTTTCAACTATAATCTCTTCAAATATATTCTCACGCCTTTTCTATTTCTCTTCTTCTTCTGAGACTCATATAATTCGAATGTTGGTGCATTTAAGGTTGTCCCAAAGGTCGCTGAGACGGCCCTCCGTTCCTTTCTTTCTTTGTTCTTTATTTTGATCCCCAGTATTTATTTGAACTATTTTATCTTCCAGGACACTTAACCGTTCTTCTGCCTCAGTTATTGTGCTAGTGATCCATGCTAGAGAATAATTATTTTCATGTATTGTGTTCTTCATCATTGTTTGTTTGCTCTTCAGTTCTTGTCGACCCTTGTGAAACGTTTCTTGTATTTTCTCTCTCATATTTCTACGATGTTGAATCGTCTTTCCTATCATTATTCTGAATACTTTTTCGGGTGGACTGCCTATTTCCTCTTCATTTGTTAGGTCTGGTGCGTTTTGACCTTGCTGCTTCGTCGACGTGTGTTTTTTGATCTCCTCATTTTGCTTAACTTAGTGGGCTTGGGGTTCCTTTTCACAGGCGTCATGCCCGTCGTTATTGTGGTTTTTGGTGTCTGTCCCCAGCGGCTAAGGTTTGTTCAGTGGGTTCTGCATGTTTCTTTGTTGAGGGGAGGTGTGCTTGTGTTCTGGAAGATGAGGCTGGATCTTTACTTTCTGGTGGGCACCTCCACGTCTGGTGGTGTGTATTTTGGTGCCTCTGTCCTTATTATGATTTAAGGCGTCCTCTCTGATACCGGATGGGGCTGTTTCTGTCTTGCTCATTGTTTGGCATACGGTGTCCAGCACTGTAGACTTCTGGTCACTGAGTGAATGTGGGTCTTGGACTTGAGAAGGAAATCTCTGGGAGATTTTCTCCATTTGATATTATGTGGAGCTGTCAGGTCTCCTGTGGACCAGTGTCCTGAAGTTGGTTTTCCCACCTCAGATGCAGAGCACTGACTCCTGGTTAGAGCACCTAGAGACTTTCATCCTCACAGCTCAGAATAAGTGGGAGAAGAAAGAGAAGGAAACAAAGAATGAGGATAAAATAAAACAAAATAAAGTAAAATCAAATAAAATGAAGTGATTAAAATAAAAAATATTTATTACGAGAAAATTTTAAAAAGTAAAAAAAAAAAAAAGCCACACAGAACTCTAGCACAAATGGTTAAAGCTAAGCTATACAGACAAAATCGCAAACAGCAGCATACACCTCCACAGTCACAAAAAGTGTAAAACTGGAAAGAATAATATATCTTTGCTCACAAAGTCCACCTCGTCAATTTTGGGCTGATTCTTTGTGTATTCAGGTGTTCCACAGATGCGGGGTACTTCACGTTGAGTGTGCAGATTTCACCCACTCTTCCTGCGGCTGCTGGGAGAGATTTCCCTTTGGCTTCTTTTTTCACACAGCTCTCCTTTTACAGTTGCGTTTGCTTCATCCCATAGTTTTGGGTGGTCGTATTTCCACTGTCACTTTTTCCCAGGTATTTTTGATCCCATCTTGGTTTTCTGCAGTGAAATCTTGGTTATGTAACAGCGTTTTCTTTAGCTTCCCCGTGTTTGTATTATTGACGGGCTTTTTTTCCTTTTAATTCCTATCTAGATTCATAGCACTGTGGGCGGAAAGTATACCTGATACTGTTTCAATTTTCTTAATTTTCTAAGGCTTTATTTGTGGTCCTACATATAATGTATCTTGGAGAATGTTCCATGAGCACCTGAGGAAAGAGTGTTTTCTGTTGTTTTGCAATAGAATGTGGTATACATATGAATGAAGTCCCTCCTGTTCAATGTGTCATTTAAAACTTATGTTTCCTGATTTTTTTTCATTTTGGATGATCTGTCCATTGGTGGAATTGGGGTGGTAATGTCCCCTACTCTTTTGGTGGTACTATCAAGTTCCCCTTTATGGCTGTTAGGATACATGTTATGTAGTGAAGTGATCCTCGGTTGTGTTCATAAGTATTCGCATTTGTCATATCCTCTCCTTGGTTTGATCCCTTGATCAGTATGTAGTGTCCTTGTTTGTTTCTTGTAACAGTGTTTATCTTAAAGTCTATTTCGTCTGATATGAGAATTGTAACTCCAGGTTTCCTTTGATTTCCATTTGCATGGAATGTCTCTTGCCATCTCCTCATTTTCAGTCTGTATATCTCCCTAGGTGTAAAGTGGGTCTCTTCTAGGCAGCACATATAATGGTCTTGATGTTGTATCCCTTCAGGGAGTCTATCTGTTGTAGTTGGAGCCATGTATCCATTTACATGTAACGTTCTTATTAATATGGATGTTCCTCTTACCGTTTTGTTAATTGTTTTTGGTTTGTTCTAGGAGGTCTTTTCTTTTCTTTGTGATTCCTGCCTAGAGAAGTTCCTTTATCCTTTGTTATAAAGCTGTTGTTGGTGCTGAATTCTTTTTCCGTGTCTTTTTCTGTAAAGTTTTTGGTTTCTCCGTCCAATCTCAATGAGATTCTTGCTGAGAATAGTAACATTGGTTGTAGGTTTTTTCCTTTCATCTCTTGAAATACGTATACTGGCACTCCCTTCTCTCTTGCAGAATTTCTGCTGAAAGGTCAGCTGTTAACTTACGTGGATTCCCTTGTATGGTATATGCTGTTTTTCCCATGCTGCTTTTTACATGCTTTCTATGTATTTAGTTTCTAATAGTTTGATGAACATGTGTCTTGGCGTGTTTCTCCTTGGATTTATCCTGTATGGGACTCTCTGTGCTTCCTTGACTTGATTAACTGTTTCCTTTCCCATACTAGGGATGTTTTCAACTATAATCTCTTCAAATATATTCTCACGCCTTTTCTATTTCTCTTCTTCTTCTGAGACTCATATAATTCGAATGTTGGTGCATTTAAGGTTGTCCCAAAGGTCGCTGAGACGGCCCTCAGTTCCTTTCTTTCTTTGTTCTTTATTTTGATCCCCAGTATTTATTTGAACTATTTTATCTTCCAGGACACTTAACCGTTCTTCTGCCTCAGTTATTGTGCTAGTGATCCATGCTAGAGAATAATTATTTTCATGTATTGTGTTCTTCATCATTGTTTGTTTGCTCTTCAGTTCTTGTCGACCCTTGTGAAACGTTTCTTGTATTTTCTCTCTCCTATTTCTACAATGTTGAATCGTCTTTCCTATCATTATTCTGAATTCTTTTTCGGGTGGACTGCCTATTTCCTCTTCATTTGTTAGGTCTGGTGCGTTTTGACCTTGCTGCTTCGTCGACGTGTGTTTTTTGATCTCCTCATTTTGCTTAACTTAGTGGGCTTGGGGTTCCTTTTCACAGGCGTCATGCCCGTCGTTATTGTGGTTTTTGTTGTCTGTCCCCAGCGGCTAAGGTTTGTTCAGTGGGTTCTGCATGTTTCTTTGTTGAGGGGAGGTGTGCTTGTGTTCTGGAAGATGAGGCTGGATCTTTACTTTCTGGTGGGCACCTCCACGTCTGGTGGTGTGTATTTTGGTGCCTCTGTCCTTATTATGATTTAAGGCGTCCTCTCTGATACCGGATGGGGCTGTTTCTGTCTTGCTCATTGTTTGGCATACGGTGTCCAGCACTGTAGACTTCTGGTCACTGAGTGAATGTGGGTCTTGGACTTGAGAAGGAAATCTCTGGGAGATTTTCTCCATTTGATATTATGTAGAGCTGTCAGGTCTCCTGTGGACCAGTGTCCTGAAGTTGGTTTTCCCACCTCAGATGCAGAGCACTGACTCCTGGTTAGAGCACATAGAGACTTTCATCCTCACAGCTCAGAATAAGTGGGAGAAGAAAGAGAAGGAAGCAAAGAATGAGGATAAAATAAAACAAAATAAAGTAAAATCAAATAAAATGAAGTGATTAAAATAAAAAATATTTATTACGAGAAAATTTTAAAAAGTAAAAAAAAAAAAAGCCACACAGAACTCTAGCACAAATGGTTAAAGCTAAGCTATACAGACAAAATCGCAAACAGCAGCATACACCTCCACAGTCACAAAAAGTGTAAAACTGGAAAGAATAATATATCTTTGCTCACAAAGTCCACCTCGTCAATTTTGGGCTGATTCTTTGTGTATTCAGGTGTTCCACAGATGCGGGGTACTTCACGTTGAGTGTGCAGATTTCACCCACTCTTCCTGTGGCTGCTGGGAGAGATTTCCCTTTGGCTTCTTTTTTCGCTCAGCTCTCCTTTTACAGTTGCGTTTGCTTCATCCCATAGTTTTGGGTGGTCGTATTTCCACTGTCACTTTTTCCCAGGTATTTTTGATCCCATCTTGGTTTTCTGCAGTGAAATCTTGGTTATGTAACAGCGTTTTCTTTAGCTTCCCCGTGTTTGTATTATTGACGGTCTTTTTTTCCTTTTAATTCCTATCTAGATTCATAGCACTGTGGGCGGAAAGTATACCTGATACTGTTTCAATTTTCTTAATTTTCTAAGGCTTTATTTGTGGTCCTACATATAATGTATCTTGGAGAATGTTCCATGAGCACCTGAGGAAAGAGTGTTTTCTGTTGTTTTGCAATAGAATGTGGTATACATATGAATGAAGTCCCTCCTGTTCAATGTGTCATTTAAAACTTATGTTTCCTGATTTTTTTTCATTTTGGATGATCTGTCCATTGGTGGAATTGGGGTGGTAATGTCCCCTACTCTTTTGGTGGTACTATCAAGTTCCCCTTTATGGCTGTTAGGATACATGTTATGTAGTGAAGTGATCCTCGGTTGTGTTCATAAGTATTCGCATTTGTCATATCCTCTCCTTGGTTTGATCCCTTGATCAGTATGTAGTGTCCTTGTTTGTTTCTTGTAACAGTGTTTATCTTAAAGTCTATTTCGTCTGATATGAGAATTGTAACTCCAGGTTTCCTTTGATTTCCATTTGCATGGAATGTCTCTTGCCATCTCCTCATTTTCAGTCTGTATATCTCCCTAGGTGTAAAGTGGGTCTCTTCTAGGCAGCACATATAATGGTCTTGATGTTGTATCCCTTCAGGGAGTCTATCTGTTGTAGTTGGAGCCATGTATCCATTTACATGTAACGTTCTTATTAATATGGATATTCCTCTTACCGTTTTGTTAATTGTTTTTGGTTTGTTCTAGGAGGTCTTTTCTTTTCTTTGTGATTCCTGCCTAGAGAAGTTCCTTTATCCTTTGTTATAAAGCTGTTGTTGGTGCTGAATTCTTTTTCCGTGTCTTTTTCTGTAAAGTTTTTGGTTTCTCCGTCCAATCTCAATGAGATTCTTGCTGAGAACAGTAACATTGGTTGTAGGTTTTTTCCTTTCATCTCTTGAAATACGTATACTGGCACTCCCTTCTCTCTTGCAGAATTACTGCTGAAAGGTCAGCTGTTAACTTACGTGGATTCCCTTGTATGGTATATGCTGTTTTTCCCATGCTGCTTTTTACATGCTTTCTATGTATTTAGTTTCTAATAGTTTGATGAACATGTGTCTTGGCGTGTTTCTCCTTGGATTTATCCTGTATGGGACTCTCTGTGCTTCCTTGACTTGATTAACTGTTTCCTTTCCCATACTAGGGATGTTTTCAACTATAATCTCTTCAAATATATTCTCACGCCTTTTCTATTTCTCTTCTTCTTCTGAGACCCATATAATTCGAATGTTGGTGCATTTAAGGTTGTCCCAAAGGTCGCTGAGACGGCCCTCCGTTCCTTTCTTTCTTTGTTCTTTATTTTGATCCCCAGTATTTATTTGAACTATTTTATCTTCCAGGACACTTAACCGTTCTTCTGCCTCAGTTATTGTGCTAGTGATCCATGCTAGAGAATAATTATTTTCATGTATTGTGTTCTTCATCATTGTTTGTTTGCTCTTCAGTTCTTGTCGACCCTTGTGAAACGTTTCTTGTATTTTCTCTCTCCTATTTCTACGATGTTGAATCGTCTTTCCTATCATTATTCTGAATTCTTTTTCGGGTGGACTGCCTATTTCCTCTTCATTTGTTAGGTCTGGTGCGTTTTGACCTTGCTGCTTCGTCGACGTGTGTTTTTTGATCTCCTCATTTTGCTTAACTTAGTGGGCTTAGGGTTCCTTTTCACAGGCGTCACGCCCGTCGTTATTGTGGTTTTTGGTGTCTGTCCCCAGCGGCTAAGGTTTGTTCAGTGGGTTCTGCATGTTTCTTTGTTGAGGGGAGGTGTGCTTGTGTTCTGGAAGATGAGGCTGGATCTTTACTTTCTGGTGGGCACCTCCACGTCTGGTGGTGTGTATTTTGGTCCTTCTGTCCTTATTATGATTCAAGGCGTCCTCTCTGATAACGGATGGGGCTGTTTCTGTCTTACTCATTGTTTGGCATACGGTGTCCAGCACTGTAGACTTCTGGTCACAGAGTGAATGTGGGTCTTGGACGTGAGAAGGAAATCTCTGGGAGATTTTCTCCATTTGATATTATGTAGAGCTGTCAGGTCTCCTGTGGACCAGTGTCCTGAAGTTGGTTTTCCCACCTCAGATGCAGAGCACTGACTCCTGGTTAGAGCACATAGAGACTTTCATCCTCACAGCTCAGAATAAGTGGGAGAAGAAAGAGAAGGAAGCAAAGAATGAGGATAAAATAAAACAAAATAAAGTAAAATCAAATAAAATGAAGTGATTAAAATAAAAAATATTTATTACGAGAAAATTTTAAAAAGTAAAAAAAAAAAAAGCCACACAGAACTCTAGCACAAATGGTTAAAGCTAAGCTATACAGACAAAATCGCAAACAGCAGCATACACCTCCACAGTCACAAAAAGTGTAAAACTGGAAAGAATAATATATCTTTGCTCACAAAGTCCACCTCGTCAATTTTGGGCTGATTCTTTGTGTATTCAGGTGTTCCACAGATGCGGGGTACTTCACGTTGAGTGTGCAGATTTCACCCACTCTTCCTGTGGCTGCTGGGAGAGATTTCCCTTTGGCTTCTTTTTTCGCTCAGCTCTCCTTTTACAGTTGCGTTTGCTTCATCCCATAGTTTTGGGTGGTCGTATTTCCACTGTCACTTTTTCCCAGGTATTTTTGATCCCATCTTGGTTTTCTGCAGTGAAATCTTGGTTATGTAACAGCGTTTTCTTTAGCTTCCCCGTGTTTGTATTATTGACGGTCTTTTTTTCCTTTTAATTCCTATCTAGATTCATAGCACTGTGGGCGGAAAGTATACCTGATACTGTTTCAATTTTCTTAATTTTCTAAGGCTTTATTTGTGGTCCTACATATAATGTATCTTGGAGAATGTTCCATGAGCACCTGAGGAAAGAGTGTTTTCTGTTGTTTTGCAATAGAATGTGGTATACATATGAATGAAGTCCCTCCTGTTCAATGTGTCATTTAAAACTTATGTTTCCTGATTTTTTTTCATTTTGGATGATCTGTCCATTGGTGGAATTGGGGTGGTAATGTCCCCTACTCTTTTGGTGGTACTATCAAGTTCCCCTTTATGGCTGTTAGGATACATGTTATGTAGTGAAGTGATCCTCGGTTGTGTTCATAAGTATTCGCATTTGTCATATCCTCTCCTTGGTTTGATCCCTTGATCAGTATGTAGTGTCCTTGTTTGTTTCTTGTAACAGTGTTTATCTTAAAGTCTATTTCGTCTGATATGAGAATTGTAACTCCAGGTTTCCTTTGATTTCCATTTGCATGGAATGTCTCTTGCCATCTCCTCATTTTCAGTCTGTATATCTCCCTAGGTGTAAAGTGGGTCTCTTCTAGGCAGCACATATAATGGTCTTGATGTTGTATCCCTTCAGGGAGTCTATCTGTTGTAGTTGGAGCCATGTATCCATTTACATGTAACGTTCTTATTAATATGGATATTCCTCTTACCGTTTTGTTAATTGTTTTTGGTTTGTTCTAGGAGGTCTTTTCTTTTCTTTGTGATTCCTGCCTAGAGAAGTTCCTTTATCCTTTGTTATAAAGCTGTTGTTGGTGCTGAATTCTTTTTCCGTGTCTTTTTCTGTAAAGTTTTTGGTTTCTCCGTCCAATCTCAATGAGATTCTTGCTGAGAACAGTAACATTGGTTGTAGGTTTTTTCCTTTCATCTCTTGAAATACGTATACTGGCACTCCCTTCTCTCTTGCAGAATTACTGCTGAAAGGTCAGCTGTTAACTTACGTGGATTCCCTTGTATGGTATATGCTGTTTTTCCCATGCTGCTTTTTACATGCTTTCTATGTATTTAGTTTCTAATAGTTTGATGAACATGTGTCTTGGCGTGTTTCTCCTTGGATTTATCCTGTATGGGACTCTCTGTGCTTCCTTGACTTGATTAACTGTTTCCTTTCCCATACTAGGGATGTTTTCAACTATAATCTCTTCAAATATATTCTCACGCCTTTTCTATTTCTCTTCTTCTTCTGAGACCCATATAATTCGAATGTTGGTGCATTTAAGGTTGTCCCAAAGGTCGCTGAGACGGCCCTCCGTTCCTTTCTTTCTTTGTTCTTTATTTTGATCCCCAGTATTTATTTGAACTATTTTATCTTCCAGGACACTTAACCGTTCTTCTGCCTCAGTTATTGTGCTAGTGATCCATGCTAGAGAATAATTATTTTCATGTATTGTGTTCTTCATCATTGTTTGTTTGCTCTTCAGTTCTTGTCGACCCTTGTGAAACGTTTCTTGTATTTTCTCTCTCCTATTTCTACGATGTTGAATCGTCTTTCCTATCATTATTCTGAATTCTTTTTCGGGTGGACTGCCTATTTCCTCTTCATTTGTTAGGTCTGGTGCGTTTTGACCTTGCTGCTTCGTCGACGTGTGTTTTTTGATCTCCTCATTTTGCTTAACTTAGTGGGCTTAGGGTTCCTTTTCACAGGCGTCACGCCCGTCGTTATTGTGGTTTTTGGTGTCTGTCCCCAGCGGCTAAGGTTTGTTCAGTGGGTTCTGCATGTTTCTTTGTTGAGGGGAGGTGTGCTTGTGTTCTGGAAGATGAGGCTGGATCTTTACTTTCTGGTGGGCACCTCCACGTCTGGTGGTGTGTATTTTGGTGCCTCTGTCCTTATTATGATTTAAGGCGTCCTCTCTGATACCGGATGGGGCTGTTTCTGTCTTGCTCATTGTTTGGCATACGGTGTCCAGCACTGTAGACTTCTGGTCACTGAGTGAATGTGGGTCTTGGACTTGAGAAGGAAATCTCTGGGAGATTTTCTCCATTTGATATTATGTGGAGCTGTCAGGTCTCCTGTGGACCAGTGTCCTGAAGTTGGTTTTCCCACCTCAGATGCAGAGCACTGACTCCTGGTTAGAGCACCTAGAGACTTTCATCCTCACAGCTCAGAATAAGTGGGAGAAGAAAGAGAAGGAAACAAAGAATGAGGATAAAATAAAACAAAATAAAGTAAAATCAAATAAAATGAAGTGATTAAAATAAAAAATATTTATTACGAGAAAATTTTAAAAAGTAAAAAAAAAAAAAAGCCACACAGAACTCTAGCACAAATGGTTAAAGCTAAGCTATACAGACAAAATCGCAAACAGCAGCATACACCTCCACAGTCACAAAAAGTGTAAAACTGGAAAGAATAATATATCTTTGCTCACAAAGTCCACCTCGTCAATTTTGGGCTGATTCTTTGTGTATTCAGGTGTTCCACAGATGCGGGGTACTTCACGTTGAGTGTGCAGATTTCACCCACTCTTCCTGCGGCTGCTGGGAGAGATTTCCCTTTGGCTTCTTTTTTCGCACAGCTCTCCTTTTACAGTTGCGTTTGCTTCATCCCATAGTTTTGGGTGGTCGTATTTCCACTGTCACTTTTTCCCAGGTATTTTTGATCCCATCTTGGTTTTCTGCAGTGAAATCTTGGTTATGTAACAGCGTTTTCTTTAGCTTCCCCGTGTTTGTATTATTGACGGGCTTTTTTTCCTTTTAATTCCTATCTAGATTCATAGCACTGTGGGCGGAAAGTATACCTGATACTGTTTCAATTTTCTTAATTTTCTAAGGCTTTATTTGTGGTCCTACATATAATATATCTTGGAGAATGTTCCATGAGCACCTGAGGAAAGAGTGTTTTCTGTTGTTTTGCAATAGAATGTGGTATACATATGAATGAAGTCCCTCCTGTTCAATGTGTCATTTAAAACTTATGTTTCCTGATTTTTTTTCATTTTGGATGATCTGTCCATTGGTGGAATTGGGGTGGTAATGTCCCCTACTCTTTTGGTGGTACTATCAAGTTCCCCTTTATGGCTGTTAGGATACATGTTATGTAGTGAAGTGATCCTCGGTTGTGTTCATAAGTATTCGCATTTGTCATATCCTCTCCTTGGTTTGATCCCTTGATCAGTATGTAGTGTCCTTGTTTGTTTCTTGTAACAGTGTTTATCTTAAAGTCTATTTCGTCTGATATGAGAATTGTAACTCCAGGTTTCCTTTGATTTCCATTTGCATGGAATGTCTCTTGCCATCTCCTCATTTTCAGTCTGTATATCTCCCTAGGTGTAAAGTGGGTCTCTTCTAGGCAGCACATATAATGGTCTTGATGTTGTATCCCTTCAGGGAGTCTATCTGTTGTAGTTGGAGCCATGTATCCATTTACATGTAACGTTCTTATTAATATGGATGTTCCTCTTACCGTTTTGTTAATTGTTTTTGGTTTGTTCTAGGAGGTCTTTTCTTTTCTTTGTGATTCCTGCCTAGAGAAGTTCCTTTATCCTTTGTTATAAAGCTGTTGTTGGTGCTGAATTCTTTTTCCGTGTCTTTTTCTGTAAAGTTTTTGGTTTCTCCGTCCAATCTCAATGAGATTCTTGCTGAGAACAGTAACATTGGTTGTAGGTTTTTTCCTTTCATCTCTTGAAATACGTATACTGGCACTCCCTTCTCTCTTGCAGAATTACTGCTGAAAGGTCAGCTGTTAACTTACGTGGATTCCCTTGTATGGTATATGCTGTTTTTCCCATGCTGCTTTTTACATGCTTTCTATGTATTTAGTTTCTAATAGTTTGATGAACATGTGTCTTGGCGTGTTTCTCCTTGGATTTATCCTGTATGGGACTCTCTGTGCTTCCTTGACTTGATTAACTGTTTCCTTTCCCATACTAGGGATGTTTTCAACTATAATCTCTTCAAATATATTCTCACGCCTTTTCTATTTCTCTTCTTCTTCTGAGACCCATATAATTCGAATGTTGGTGCATTTAAGGTTGTCCCAAGGGTCGCTGAGACGGCCCTCCGTTCCTTTCTTTCTTTGTTCTTTATTTTGATCCCCAGTATTTATTTGAACTATTTTATCTTCCAGGACACTTAACCGTTCTTCTGCCTCAGTTATTGTGCTAGTGATCCATGCTAGAGAATAATTATTTTCATGTATTGTGTTCTTCATCATTGTTTGTTTGCTCTTCAGTTCTTGTCGACCCTTGTGAAACGTTTCTTGTATTTTCTCTCTCCTATTTCTACGATGTTGAATCGTCTTTCCTATCATTATTCTGAATTCTTTTTCGGGTGGACTGCCTATTTCCTCTTCATTTGTTAGGTCTGGTGCGTTTTGACCTTGCTGCTTCGTCGACGTGTGTTTTTTGATCTCCTCATTTTGCTTAACTTAGTGGGCTTGGGGTTCCTTTTCACAGGCGTCATGCCCGTCGTTATTGTGGTTTTTGGTGTCTGTCCCCAGCGGCTAAGATTTGTTCAGTGGGTTCTGCATGTTTCTTTGTTGAGGGGAGGTGTGCTTGTGTTCTGGAAGATGAGGCTGGATCTTTACTTTCTGGTGGGCACCTCCACGTCTGGTGGTGTGTATTTTGGTGCCTCTGTCCTTATTATGATTTAAGGCGTCCTCTCTGATACCGGATGGGGCTGTTTCTGTCTTGCTCATTGTTTGGCATACGGTGTCCAGCACTGTAGACTTCTGGTCACTGAGTGAATGTGGGTCTTGGACTTGAGAAGGAAATCTCTGGGAGATTTTCTCCATTTGATATTATGTGGAGCTGTCAGGTCTCCTGTGGACCAGTGTCCTGAAGTTGGTTTTCCCACCTCAGATGCAGAGCACTGACTCCTGGTTAGAGCACCTAGAGACTTTCATCCTCACAGCTCAGAATAAGTGGGAGAAGAAAGAGAAGGAAACAAAGAATGAGGATAAAATAAAACAAAATAAAGTAAAATCAAATAAAATGAAGTGATTAAAATAAAAAATATTTATTACGAGAAAATTTTAAAAAGTAAAAAAAAAAAAAGCCACACAGAACTGTAGCACAAATGGTTAAAGCTAAGCTATACAGACAAAATCGCAAACAGCAGCATACACCTCCACAGTCACAAAAAGTGTAAAACTGGAAAGAATAATATATCTTTGCTCACAAAGTCCACCTCGTCAATTTTGGGCTGATTCTTTGTGTATTCAGGTGTTCCACAGATGCGGGGTACTTCACGTTGAGTGTGCAGATTTCACCCACTCTTCCTGCGGCTGCTGGGAGAGATTTCCCTTTGGCTTCTTTTTTCGCACAGCTCTCCTTTTACAGTTGCGTTTGCTTCATCCCATAGTTTTGGGTGGTCGTATTTCCACTGTCACTTTTTCCCAGGTATTTTTGATCCCATCTTGGTTTTCTGCAGTGAAATCTTGGTTATGTAACAGCGTTTTCTTTAGCTTCCCCGTGTTTGTAGTATTGACGGGCTTTTTTTCCTTTTAATTCCTATCTAGATTCATAGCACTGTGGGCGGAAAGTATACCTGATACTGTTTCAATTTTCTTAATTTTCTAAGGCTTTATTTGTGGTCCTACATATAATGTATCTTGGAGAATGTTCCATGAGCACCTGAGGAAAGAGTGTTTTCTGTTGTTTTGCAATAGAATGTGGTATACATATGAATGAAGTCCCTCCTGGTCAATGTGTCATTTAAAACTTATGTTTCCTGATTTTTTTTCATTTTGGATGATCTGTCCATTGGTGGAATTGGGGTGGTAATGTCCCCTACTCTTTTGGTGGTACTATCAAGTTCCCCTTTATGGCTGTTAGGATACATGTTATGTAGTGAAGTGATCCTCGGTTGTGTTCATAAGTATTCGCATTTGTCATATCCTCTCCTTGGTTTGATCCCTTGATCAGTATGTAGTGTCCTTGTTTGTTTCTTGTAACAGTGTTTATCTTAAAGTCTATTTCGTCTGATATGAGAATTGTAACTCCAGGTTTCCTTTGATTTCCATTTGCATGGAATGTCTCTTGCCATCTCCTCATTTTCAGTCTGTATATCTCCCTAGGTGTAAAGTGGGTCTCTTCTAGGCAGCACATATAATGGTCTTGATGTTGTATCCCTTCAGGGAGTCTATCTGTTGTAGTTGGAGCCATGTATCCATTTACATGTAACGTTCTTATTAATATGGATATTCCTCTTACCGTTTTGTTAATTGTTTTTGGTTTGTTCTAGGAGGTCTTTTCTTTTCTTTGTGATTCCTGCCTAGAGAAGTTCCTTTATCCTTTGTTATAAAGCTGTTGTTGGTGCTGAATTCTTTTTCCGTGTCTTTTTCTGTAAAGTTTTTGGTTTCTCCGTCCAATCTCAATGAGATTCTTGCTGAGAACAGTAACATTGGTTGTAGGTTTTTTCCTTTCATCTCTTGAAATACGTATACTGGCACTCCCTTCTCTCTTGCAGAATTACTGCTGAAAGGTCAGCTGTTAACTTACGTGGATTCCCTTGTATGGTATATGCTGTTTTTCCCATGCTGCTTTTTACATGCTTTCTATGTATTTAGTTTCTAATAGTTTGATGAACATGTGTCTTGGCGTGTTTCTCCTTGGATTTATCCTGTATGGGACTCTCTGTGCTTCCTTGACTTGATTAACTGTTTCCTTTCCCATACTAGGGATGTTTTCAACTATAATCTCTTCAAATATATTCTCACGCCTTTTCTATTTCTCTTCTTCTTCTGAGACCCATATAATTCGAATGTTGGTGCATTTAAGGTTGTCCCAAAGGTCGCTGAGACGGCCCTCCGTTCCTTTCTTTCATTGTTCTTTATTTTGATCCCCAGTATTTATTTGAACTATTTTATCTTCCAGGACACTTAACCGTTCTTCTGCCTCAGTTATTGTGCTAGTGATCCATGCTAGAGAATAATTATTTTCATGTATTGTGTTCTTCATCATTGTTTGTTTGCTCTTCAGTTCTTGTCGACCCTTGTGAAACGTTTCTTGTATTTTCTCTCTCCTATTTCTACGATGTTGAATCGTCTTTCCTATCATTATTCTGAATTCTTTTTCGGGTGGACTGCCTATTTCCTCTTCATTTGTTAGGTCTGGTGCGTTTTGACCTTGCTGCTTCGTCGACGTGTGTTTTTTGATCTCCTCATTTTGCTTAACTTAGTGGGCTTAGGGTTCCTTTTCACAGGCGTCACGCCCGTCGTTATTGTGGTTTTTGGTGTCTGTCCCCAGCGGCTAAGGTTTGTTCAGTGGGTTCTGCATGTTTCTTTGTTGAGGGGAGGTGTGCTTGTGTTCTGGAAGATGAGGCTGGATCTTTACTTTCTGGTGGGCACCTCCACGTCTGGTGGTGTGTATTTTGGTGCCTCTGTCCTTATTATGATTTAAGGCGTCCTCTCTGATACCGGATGGGGCTGTTTCTGTCTTGCTCATTGTTTGGCATACGGTGTCCAGCACTGTAGACTTCTGGTCACTGAGTGAATGTGGGTCTTGGACTTGAGAAGGAAATCTCTGGGAGATTTTCTCCATTTGATATTATGTGGAGCTGTCAGGTCTCCTGTGGACCAGTGTCCTGAAGTTGGTTTTCCCACCTCAGATGCAGAGCACTGACTCCTGGTTAGAGCACCTAGAGACTTTCATCCTCACAGCTCAGAATAAGTGGGAGAAGAAAGAGAAGGAAACAAAGAATGAGGATAAAATAAAACAAAATAAAGTAAAATCAAATAAAATGAAGTGATTAAAATAAAAAATATTTATTACGAGAAAATTTTAAAAAGTAAAAAAAAAAAAAAGCCACACAGAACTCTAGCACAAATGGTTAAAGCTAAGCTATACAGACAAAATCGCAAACAGCAGCATACACCTCCACAGTCACAAAAAGTGTAAAACTGGAAAGAATAATATATCTTTGCTCACAAAGTCCACCTCGTCAATTTTGGGCTGATTCTTTGTGTATTCAGGTGTTCCACAGATGCGGGGTACTTCACGTTGAGTGTGCAGATTTCACCCACTCTTCCTGCGGCTGCTGGGAGAGATTTCCCTTTGGCTTCTTTTTTCGCACAGCTCTCCTTTTACAGTTGCGTTTGCTTCATCCCATAGTTTTGGGTGGTCGTATTTCCACTGTCACTTTTTCCCAGGTATTTTTGATCCCATCTTGGTTTTCTGCAGTGAAATCTTGGTTATGTAACAGCGTTTTCTTTAGCTTCCCCGTGTTTGTATTATTGACGGGCTTTTTTTCCTTTTAATTCCTATCTAGATTCATAGCACTGTGGGCGGAAAGTATACCTGATACTGTTTCAATTTTCTTAATTTTCTAAGGCTTTATTTGTGGTCCTACATATAATATATCTTGGAGAATGTTCCATGAGCACCTGAGGAAAGAGTGTTTTCTGTTGTTTTGCAATAGAATGTGGTATACATATGAATGAAGTCCCTCCTGTTCAATGTGTCATTTAAAACTTATGTTTCCTGATTTTTTTTCATTTTGGATGATCTGTCCATTGGTGGAATTGGGGTGGTAATGTCCCCTACTCTTTTGGTGGTACTATCAAGTTCCCCTTTATGGCTGTTAGGATACATGTTATGTAGTGAAGTGATCCTCGGTTGTGTTCATAAGTATTCGCATTTGTCATATCCTCTCCTTGGTTTGATCCCTTGATCAGTATGTAGTGTCCTTGTTTGTTTCTTGTAACAGTGTTTATCTTAAAGTCTATTTCGTCTGATATGAGAATTGTAACTCCAGGTTTCCTTTGATTTCCATTTGCATGGAATGTCTCTTGCCATCTCCTCATTTTCAGTCTGTATATCTCCCTAGGTGTAAAGTGGGTCTCTTCTAGGCAGCACATATAATGGTCTTGATGTTGTATCCCTTCAGGGAGTCTATCTGTTGTAGTTGGAGCCATGTATCCATTTACATGTAACGTTCTTATTAATATGGATGTTCCTCTTACCGTTTTGTTAATTGTTTTTGGTTTGTTCTAGGAGGTCTTTTCTTTTCTTTGTGATTCCTGCCTAGAGAAGTTCCTTTATCCTTTGTTATAAAGCTGTTGTTGGTGCTGAATTCTTTTTCCGTGTCTTTTTCTGTAAAGTTTTTGGTTTCTCCGTCCAATCTCAATGAGATTCTTGGTGAGAACAGTAACATTGGTTGTAGGTTTTTTCCTTTCATCTCTTGAAATACGTATACTGGCACTCCCTTCTCTCTTGCAGAATTTCTGCTGAAAGGTCAGCTGTTAACTTACGTGGATTCCCTTGTATGGTATATGCTGTTTTTCCCATGCTGCTTTTTACATGCTTTCTATGTATTTAGTTTCTAATAGTTTGATGAACATGTGTCTTGGCGTGTTTCTCCTTGGATTTATCCTGTATGGGACTCTCTGTGCTTCCTTGACTTGATTAACTGTTTCCTTTCCCATACTAGGGATGTTTTCAACTATAATCTCTTCAAATATATTCTCACGCCTTTTCTATTTCTCTTCTTCTTCTGAGACCCATATAATTCGAATGTTGGTGCATTTAAGGTTGTCCCAAGGGTCGCTGAGACGGCCCTCCGTTCCTTTCTTTCTTTGTTCTTTATTTTGATCCCCAGTATTTATTTGAACTATTTTATCTTCCAGGACACTTAACCGTTCTTCTGCCTCAGTTATTGTGCTAGTGATCCATGCTAGAGAATAATTATTTTCATGTATTGTGTTCTTCATCATTGTTTGTTTGCTCTTCAGTTCTTGTCGACCCTTGTGAAACGTTTCTTGTATTTTCTCTCTCCTATTTCTACGATGTTGAATCGTCTTTCCTATCATTATTCTGAATTCTTTTTCGGGTGGACTGCCTATTTCCTCTTCATTTGTTAGGTCTGGTGCGTTTTGACCTTGCTGCTTCGTCGACGTGTGTTTTTTGATCTCCTCATTTTGCTTAACTTAGTGGGCTTGGGGTTCCTTTTCACAGGCGTCATGCCCGTCGTTATTGTGGTTTTTGGTGTCTGTCCCCAGCGGCTAAGGTTTGTTCAGTGGGTTCTGCATGTTTCTTTGTTGAGGGGAGGTGTGCTTGTGTTCTGGAAGATGAGGCTGGATCTTTACTTTCTGGTGGGCACCTCCACGTCTGGTGGTGTGTATTTTGGTGCCTCTGTCCTTATTATGATTTAAGGCGTCCTCTCTGATACCGGATGGGGCTGTTTCTGTCTTGCTCATTGTTTGGCATACGGTGTCCAGCACTGTAGACTTCTGGTCACTGAGTGAATGTGGGTCTTGGACTTGAGAAGGAAATCTCTGGGAGATTTTCTCCATTTGATATTATGTGGAGCTGTCAGGTCTCCTGTGGACCAGTGTCCTGAAGTTGGTTTTCCCACCTCAGATGCAGAGCACTGACTCCTGGTTAGAGCACCTAGAGACTTTCATCCTCACAGCTCAGAATAAGTGGGAGAAGAAAGAGAAGGAAACAAAGAATGAGGATAAAATAAAACAAAATAAAGTAAAATCAAATAAAATGAAGTGATTAAAATAAAAAATATTTATTACGAGAAAATTTTAAAAAGTAAAAAAAAAAAAAGCCACACAGAACTGTAGCACAAATGGTTAAAGCTAAGCTATACAGACAAAATCGCAAACAGCAGCATACACCTCCACAGTCACAAAAAGTGTAAAACTGGAAAGAATAATATATCTTTGCTCACAAAGTCCACCTCGTCAATTTTGGGCTGATTCTTTGTGTATTCAGGTGTTCCACAGATGCGGGGTACTTCACGTTGAGTGTGCAGATTTCACCCACTCTTCCTGCGGCTGCTGGGAGAGATTTCCCTTTGGCTTCTTTTTTCGCACAGCTCTCCTTTTACAGTTGCGTTTGCTTCATCCCATAGTTTTGGGTGGTCGTATTTCCACTGTCACTTTTTCCCAGGTATTTTTGATCCCATCTTGGTTTTCTGCAGTGAAATCTTGGTTATGTAACAGCGTTTTCTTTAGCTTCCCCGTGTTTGTAGTATTGACGGGCTTTTTTTCCTTTTAATTCCTATCTAGATTCATAGCACTGTGGGCGGAAAGTATACCTGATACTGTTTCAATTTTCTTAATTTTCTAAGGCTTTATTTGTGGTCCTACATATAATGTATCTTGGAGAATGTTCCATGAGCACCTGAGGAAAGAGTGTTTTCTGTTGTTTTGCAATAGAATGTGGTATACATATGAATGAAGTCCCTCCTGGTCAATGTGTCATTTAAAACTTATGTTTCCTGATTTTTTTTCATTTTGGATGATCTGTCCATTGGTGGAATTGGGGTGGTAATGTCCCCTACTCTTTTGGTGGTACTATCAAGTTCCCCTTTATGGCTGTTAGGATACATGTTATGTAGTGAAGTGATCCTCGGTTGTGTTCATAAGTATTCGCATTTGTAATATCCTCTCCTTGGTTTGATCCCTTGATCAGTATGTAGTGTCCTTGTTTGTTTCTTGTAACAGTGTTTATCTTAAAGTCTATTTCGTCTGATATGAGAATTGTAACTCCAGGTTTCCTTTGATTTCCATTTGCATGGAATGTCTCTTGCCATCTCCTCATTTTCAGTCTGTATATCTCCCTAGGTGTAAAGTGGGTCTCTTCTAGGCAGCACATATAATGGTCTTGATGTTGTATCCCTTCAGGGAGTCTATCTGTTGTAGTTGGAGCCATGTATCCATTTACATGTAACGTTCTTATTAATATGGATGTTCCTCTTACCGTTTTGTTAATTGTTTTTGGTTTGTTCTAGGAGGTCTTTTCTTTTCTTTGTGATTCCTGCCTAGAGAAGTTCCTTTATCCTTTGTTATAAAGCTGTTGTTGGTGCTGAATTCTTTTTCCGTGTCTTTTTCTGTAAAGTTTTTGGTTTCTCCGTCCAATCTCAATGAGATTCTTGGTGAGAACAGTAACATTGGTTGTAGGTTTTTTCCTTTCATCTCTTGAAATACGTATACTGGCACTCCCTTCTCTCTTGCAGAATTTCTGCTGAAAGGTCAGCTGTTAACTTACGTGGATTCCCTTGTATGGTATATGCTGTTTTTCCCATGCTGCTTTTTACATGCTTTCTATGTATTTAGTTTCTAATAGTTTGATGAACATGTGTCTTGGCGTGTTTCTCCTTGGATTTATCCTGTATGGGACTCTCTGAGCTTCCTTGACTTGATTAACTGTTTCCTTTCCCATACTAGGGATGTTTTCAACTATAATCTCTTCAAATATATTCTCACGCCTTTTCTATTTCTCTTCTTCTTCTGAGACCCATATAATTCGAATGTTGGTGCATTTAAGGTTGTCCCAAGGGTCGCTGAGACGGCCCTCCGTTCCTTTCTTTCTTTGTTCTTTATTTTGATCCCCAGTATTTATTTGAACTATTTTATCTTCCAGGACACTTAACCGTTCTTCTGCCTCAGTTATTGTGCTAGTGATCCATGCTAGAGAATAATTATTTTCATGTATTGTGTTCTTCATCATTGTTTGTTTGCTCTTCAGTTCTTGTCGACCCTTGTGAAACGTTTCTTGTATTTTCTCTCTCCTATTTCTACGATGTTGAATCGTCTTTCCTATCATTATTCTGAATTCTTTTTCGGGTGGACTGCCTATTTCCTCTTCATTTGTTAGGTCTGGTGCGTTTTGACCTTGCTGCTTCGTCGACGTGTGTTTTTTGATCTCCTCATTTTGCTTAACTTAGTGGGCTTGGGGTTCCTTCTTACAGGCGTCATGCCCGTCGTTATTGTGGTTTTTGGTGTCTGTCCCCAGCGGCTAAGGTTTGTTCAGTGGGTTCTGCATGTTTCTTTGTTGAGGGGAGGTGTGCTTGTGTTCTGGAAGATGAGGCTGGATCTTTACTTTCTGGTGGGCACCTCCACGTCTGGTGGTGTGTATTTTGGTGCCTCTGTCCTTATTATGATTTAAGGCGTCCTCTCTGATACCGGATGGGGCTGTTTCTGTCTTGCTCATTGTTTGGCATACGGTGTCCAGCACTGTAGACTTCTGGTCACTGAGTGAATGTGGGTCTTGGACTTGAGAAGGAAATCTCTGGGAGATTTTCTCCATTTGATATTATGTGGAGCTGTCAGGTCTCCTGTGGACCAGTGTCCTGAAGTTGGTTTTCCCACCTCAGATGCAGAGCACTGACTCCTGGTTAGAGCACCTAGAGACTTTCATCCTCACAGCTCAGAATAAGTGGGAGAAGAAAGAGAAGGAAACAAAGAATGAGGATAAAATAAAACAAAATAAAGTAAAATCAAATAAAATGAAGTGATTAAAATAAAAAATATTTATTACGAGAAAATTTTAAAAATTAAAAAAAAAAAAAGCCACACAGAACTCTAGCACAAATGGTTAAAGCTAAGCTATACAGACAAAATCGCAAACAGCAGCATACACCTCCACAGTCACAAAAAGTGTAAAACTGGAAAGAATAATATATCTTTGCTCACAAAGTCCACCTCGTCAATTTTGGGCTGATTCTTTGTGTATTCAGGTGTTCCACAGATGCGGGGTACTTCACGTTGAGTGTGCAGATTTCACCCACTCTTCCTGCGGCTGCTGGGAGAGATTTCCCTTTGGCTTCTTTTTTCGCACAGCTCTCCTTTTACAGTTGCGTTTGCTTCATCCCATAGTTTTGGGTGGTCGTATTTCCACTGTCACTTTTTCCCAGGTATTTTTGATCCCATCTTGGTTTTCTGCAGTGAAATCTTGGTTATGTAACAGCGTTTTCTTTAGCTTCCCCGTGTTTGTATTATTGACGGGCTTTTTCTCCTTTTAATTCCTATCTAGATTCATAGCACTGTGGGCGGAAAGTATACCTGATACTGTTTCAATTTTCTTAATTTTCTAAGGCTTTATTTGTGGTCCTACATATAATATATCTTGGAGAATGTTCCATGAGCACCTGAGGAAAGAGTGTTTTCTGTTGTTTTGCAATAGAATGTGGTATACATATGAATGAAGTCCCTCCTGTTCAATGTGTCATTTAAAACTTATGTTTCCTGATTTTTTTTCATTTTGGATGATCTGTCCATTGGTGGAATTGGGGTGGTAATGTCCCCTACTCTTTTGGTGGTACTATCAAGTTCCCCTTTATGGCTGTTAGGATACATGTTATGTAGTGAAGTGATCCTCGGTTGTGTTCATAAGTATTCGCATTTGTCATATCCTCTCCTTGGTTTGATCCCTTGATCAGTATGTAGTGTCCTTGTTTGTTTCTTGTAACAGTGTTTATCTTAAAGTCTATTTCGTCTGATATGAGAATTGTAACTCCAGGTTTCCTTTGATTTCCATTTGCATGGAATGTCTCTTGCCATCTCCTCATTTTCAGTCTGTATATCTCCCTAGGTGTAAAGTGGGTCTCTTCTAGGCAGCACATATAATGGTCTTGATGTTGTATCCCTTCAGGGAGTCTATCTGTTGTAGTTGGAGCCATGTATCCATTTACATGTAACGTTCTTATTAATATGGATGTTCCTCTTACCGTTTTGTTAATTGTTTTTGGTTTGTTCTAGGAGGTCTTTTCTTTTCTTTGTGATTCCTGCCTAGAGAAGTTCCTTTATCCTTTGTTATAAAGCTGTTGTTGGTGCTGAATTCTTTTTCCGTGTCTTTTTCTGTAAAGTTTTTGGTTTCTCCGTCCAATCTCAATGAGATTCTTGGTGAGAACAGTAACATTGGTTGTAGGTTTTTTCCTTTCATCTCTTGAAATACGTATACTGGCACTCCCTTCTCTCTTGCAGAATTTCTGCTGAAAGGTCAGCTGTTAACTTACGTGGATTCCCTTGTATGGTATATGCTGTTTTTCCCATGCTGCTTTTTACATGCTTTCTATGTATTTAGTTTCTAATAGTTTGATGAACATGTGTCTTGGCGTGTTTCT